>NC_036867.1:35102101-35154494 GCF_002910315.2 Salvelinus sp. IW2-2015 | reverse complement strand
TGCGTGGGCAGGCTGACTACCTGTTATGCGAGTGCAGCAAGAGCCAAGATAAGGTGCTAGCTAGCATTAAACGTATCTTATAAAAAACAATCTTAACATAATCACTAGTTAACTACACATGGTTGATGATATTACTAGTTTATCTAGCTTGTCCTGCGTTGCATATAATCGATGCGACTGCCTGTTAATTTATCATTGAATCATAGCCTACTCGCCAAACGGTTATTTTAACAAGAGCATCACGAAAAAAGAACTGTCGTTGCACCAATGGTACCTAACCATAAACATCAACGCCTTTCTTAAAATCAATACACAAGTATATATTTTTAAACCTGCATATTTAGTTAATATTGCCTGCTAACATGACTTTCTTTTAACTTAGGGAAATTGTGTCACTTCTCTTGCGTTCTGTGCAACAGAGTCAGGCTATATGCAGCAGTTTTGGGCCGCCTGGCTCGTTGCAACTGTGTTGATAGACCAACTTCGCCAAACGGGGGATGATTTAACAAAAGCGCATTTGCGAAAATAGCACAATCGTTGCACGAATGTACCTAACCATAAACATCAATGCCTTTCTTAAAATCAATACACAGAGGCATATTTTTTTAAACCTGCATATTTAGTTAAAAGAAATCCAGGTTAGCAGGCAATATTAAACTAGGAAATTGTGTCACTTCTATTTCGTTAATTGCATGCCAGAGTCAGGTTATATGCAAACAGTTTGGGCCGCCTCGGCTTCGTTGCAATAATTTTGCCCAGATTTTTACGTAATTATGTACATAACATTGAAGGTGTTGCAAATGAATTAACAGGAATATTTAGACTTATTGGAGCACGTTGATACAAAATCAACGTCCAGTATTGTATGTTCAGTTATTGAAAATTAAAGAAACGGTTGCTTTATTCACTGAAGAATAACGTCTTGTTTTCGAAACGATAGTTTTCCGGATTGACCATATTAATGACATAAGCTTTGCATTTGTGTGTTATGTATTTTTATAGTTAAGTCTATGATTATAGAGCAGCCATTCAAACAGCACTTTTGTAGTGTTGCCAGACCCTCTTCCCTTGTGCTTCAAGCAATTAGCCGTTTATGACTTCAAGCATAACAACTCCCGAGATTATGCTGGTTTAACCATGTGAAATGCTAAGCTAGTTAGCGGGTGCTCGTTAATAGCGTTTCAATCGGTGACGTCACTCGCTCTGAGACTTGAAGTAGTTGTGTCCGCCATTGCTCTGCAAGGCCGCGGCTTTTTTTGGAGTGATGGGTAACGATGCTTTCGAGGGTGCTGTTGTTGTAATGTGTTCCTGGTTCTGAGCCCAGGTAGGGGGAGGAGAGGGACGGAAGCTATACTGTACCACTGGCATACAAAAGTGCCTATAAGAATCTCAATAGTCAAGAAGTATGATGACAATACAAATGGTATAGAGAAAATAGTCCTAAAATAACCTAAAACTGCTTAACGGGGAATATTGAAGACTCATGGTAAAAGGAACCACCAGCTTTCATATGTTTCATGTTCTGAGCAAGGAACTTAAACGTTAGCTTTCTTATAACATGGCACATAGTGCACTTTTACCTTCTTCTCCACACTTTGTTTTGCATTATTTAAACCAAAATTGAACAGAGTCATTCAATTTATTTGAGGCTAAATAGATTTTTATTAGTATTATATTAAGTTAAAATAAGTGTTCATAATCAGTAGTGTTGTAATTGTCATTATACAAATTTTAAAAAGTAAATTTTTTAATTTATTTTATATAAATTATATTATTATATTAATTTTTTTTTTAAAATCGGACCGATTAATCGGTGATCGTTTTTTGGGTCTCTTCTCGAATAATCGTTTATCGGCGTTCCAACAAAAAATACATACGTCAGACCATACTACTTAAAAAACTCTGGGAATATTGAAGACTCATGTTAAAAGGAACCACCAGCTTTCATATGTTCTCATGTTCTGAGCAAGGAACTTAAACGTTAGCTTTCTTACATGGCACATAGTGCACTTTTACTTTCTTCTCCAACACTTTGTTTTGCATTATTTAAACCAAATTGAACATGTTTCATTATTTATTTGAGGCTAAATAGATTTTATTGATGTATTATATTAAGTTAAAATAAGTGTTCATTCAGTAGTGTTGTAATTGTCATTATTACAAATTTTAAAAAGTAATTTTTTAAAATTTATTTTATATATATATATTTATTATTATTATTATTATTTTTTAAATCGGCCGATTAATCGGTATCGTTTTTTTGGGTCCTCCAATAATCGGTATCGGCGTTAAAAAAATCATAATCGGTCGACCTCTACTGTAAACTCTCCTCTACTGTAACTCATATTAAACATCTCCAATCCAAAATTAAATTTAGAATTGGCTTCCTATTTCGCAAACAAAGCCTCCTTCACTCACGCCGCCAAACATTCCCTCGTAAAACTGACTATCCTACCGATCCTCGACGATGTCATTTACAAAATAGCTTCCAATACTCTACTCAGCAAACTGGATGCAGTCTATCACAGTGCCATCCGTTTTGTCACCAAAGCCCCTTATACCACCTACCACTGCGACCTGTATGCTCTAGTCGGCTGGCCCTCGCTACATATTCGTCACCAGACCCAC
The DNA here is from genome assembly GCF_002910315.2 of Salvelinus sp. IW2-2015. Taxonomy (NCBI): domain Eukaryota; kingdom Metazoa; phylum Chordata; class Actinopteri; order Salmoniformes; family Salmonidae; genus Salvelinus; species Salvelinus sp. IW2-2015. The sequence goes on along the minus strand of NC_036867.1, from coordinate 35,151,866 downwards.
TGGCTCCAGGTCATCTATAAGTCTATGCTAGGTAAATCTCTGCCTTAGCTCACTGGTCACAATAACAACACCCACCCGTAGCACGCGCTCCAGCAGGTATATCTCACTGGTCATCGCCAAAGCCAACACCTCCTTTGGCCGCATTGAAACGCACATCCATGAGCTACTTGCTATTGGCGTCACTGTTATTAGCTTCACGACTGGCGTTTGGACCAGCAGTGTCAGCTCCATGAGCATGCAGAGTCTGACAGCACAGTGGGTTGACGAGGATTTTGCCAATGACTGTTGCCAATGACTGGAAAGAATTGCAAAAATCGCTGAAGCTGGAGAGTTATATTTCCGTCACTAACTTTAAACATCAGCTATCTGAGCAGCTAACCGATTGCTGCAGCTGTACATAGCCCATCTGTAAATAGCCCACCCAATCTACCTACCTCATTCCCATATGGTTTTTATTTACTTTTCTGCACACCAGTATTTCTACTTCCACATCACCATCTGCTCATCTATCACTCCAGTGTTAATTTGCTAAATTGTAATTACTTCGCTACTACGGCCTATTTATTGCCTTACCTTCTCACGCCATTTGCACACACTGTATATAGACTCTTTTTCCCCCTTTTTTCTATTGTGTTATTGACTGTACGCTTGTTTATTCCATGTGTAACTGTTGTTGTTTGTGTCGTACTGCTTTGCTTTATTTTGGCCAGGTCGCAGTTGTAAATGAGAACTTGTTCTCAACTAGCTTGGTTAAATAAAAGGTGAAATAAAAAACTCCTACTCAACAAAACTGCCGACACAGACCAAGGGGTTAAAACTTGCAAAAGTACTCTACAAGAGGCTATGAACAAGCGATTCGGTGGCATTCTCTGTGAGCCTCTTTACTGTGTCGCCACCATGCTTGATGCTAGGTACAAGGACCCATACTTCGATGCAGACAAAAAACAGGGTTTACGTGAAATGTTACAGACACAGCTGGACAAAATGAAAATGGACACAGTGACAGTGAAATAGGTTTTGATTATGTTTTACTGGTAATGGGGACATACGTAAATGCCAACAAAATAACTTTTTGGTCAGTGTGTGTTTCAACTATTTAACTGTACTAGAATGCTTAAAAGGCCGCTAAAATGTTAAGTATCGGTATCTGGTTTTTTTGGCAAGAAAAATGTGGATATCTGTTTCGGCCAAAAATGTCATATCGATGCATCCATAACTCGTTCTAAAGCGAATACTGGAACAAAATGACTAACATAGAACGTGGGGAAGGGTCAGAAGCGATCTAAAAAATAATGTAATGTTGGTTGTTATTTTGTGATGTCATTAAAATTTTTAAAAGAAATACTATAACTTGAAAAGTATATACACTACAGTACGAAGTATCCATCCTCCACATTGTGTATGAAATATGAAAAATTATAACTTTTTGTTAACCTCTACGGGATCGGTGTCTTCCCCGCAAGACGGTTGAGCTAACGTGCGCTAATGTGATTAGCATGAGGTTGTAAGTAACAAGAAAATTTACCAGGACATAGACGTATCTGATATGGGCAGAAATCTTAAATTCTTGTTCATCTAACAGCACTGTCCAATTTACAGTAGCTATTACAGTGAAAGAATACCATGCTATTGTTTGAGGCGAGTGCACAGTTATGGACTTGAAAATGTATCAATAAACCAATTAGGCACATTTGAGCATACTAGATACAACATTTTTAACAGGAATGCAATGGTTCATTAAATCAGTCTAAAACTTTTCACATACACTGCTGCCATCTAGTGGTCAAAATCTAAATTGTGCCTAAACTGGAATAATACATTGTAGCCTTTATCTTGCATTTCAAATATGATAAAAAAAWTWAAAKATGTTTTTTTCTTTTTATTATCTTTTACCAGATCTAATGTGTTATTCTCCTACATAAATTTCACATTTACACAAACTTCAAAGTGTTTCCTTTTAAATGGTATCAAGAATATGCATATCCTTGCTTCAGTCAGGTCCTGAGCTACAGGCAGTTAGATTTGGGTATGTCATTTTAAGACAAAAATTGAAAAACAGGGGCGGATCCTTAAGAGGTTTTTAAGAGAGGGATGTGATCTTAGAAACTAAAAAGAGGAAATTGTTTCTATAACTTTGTACAAGTGAGTAGTCACCACCCCTTGAGTGAGGTCAGAGAGCGTGTCAGGCTCATGAACTGCCCCTTTTGAAGAACTGTATAAAATGAGGGGTTAAGAATTAACATATCAGACCAGAAAGGGGTGTAGCTGCAGCTCACCTCCAAAGTGGTTCGAACTCTGAAATCTCAACACGAGGCAGAGACAATAACGTCACCTCCCGGACAATCACTGGTATGGCTGATTAGCTGTCCTAAGTAAAGTATCTAGAAAAGTTAACTTATGTGGGACCATTCTACTACTCTTCTCAAATCACCATAATACGCTACTCTCTTCATCACCATGGGAACCATCGACACGGCTGGCTAGCCTATCTTCAAAGAATCATCTTCCAGAGCGATTGGAAGAATAACAGTAGAAGAGACRGGTGGGGACTCCTTTTGGACAATCAGAGCCTGACAAGAGTGCCGCACAAATGCCCAACAACTTTTCCAAGAAGGCCTGGTTCCCGACAGAAATCCACGAAAAACMAAGACATTTACACGTAAATACATTCAGGATTTATTACTCCAAACAGGTGGCGGATCATGTACAAAGTATATGATAACTGTGAGAGTAGTTTCTAAATGTACCAAAGTATTATGTCTCTGTCCCTCTCTCTCGCCCTCCCAATCTCCTTTGTAACAAGCCGCCATATTGCGTCAGTCCGCTAGGGACCTATTTTAATGTATTAAGTGAGTATGTTTATCCTGTGTTGCCATTTAGTTAACTAGTAAATACATAATTACATAATTTGTGTAGTACTGAATCATAAGTAAGGCTGGGTTTTTTGCAGATGCAGGAGGTTACGACTGTTCAGAATTGTGAAATGATATGAGGTTATGATTAATACGTTGACTGTTTTATGGATGTGATAGGTAAAGACCATTTGAGTTTCATTCAGGAGATGGAAAGTCTTTAAAACAACCGCTCTCGTGGTGCCCCAAATCCCAATGAGTTAATTGTTACATGAATCATTTAAAATCGGGTAACAATTAAACATAGTTAGTTGATTTGATAAATAACAGTCATCAGATTAATGAAAGTAAAGTCATGGCAGCCAATTAAATCATTGTGAACGACCTTGGTCCTAGAGTAGCCCCATGTCGGCATATGAAAAAATAAKCCGTTTGGGACGATTTAAATTGCACTTCGGGACAATTCTGGGAGGGTGAAGAAAAAAGTCAGTCTCGAGCCCTGTATGTCACAACCATTGGCCAGAAAGTCAGAGGAGAGAGAGAACTGTGTACAGTGGAGCCGAGGTGATGACAGGGAGGAACCTATTAACATTACTGACTGTTCAGAGGGATGGAAGTCTGCAGCCACACATGAATTAACATTTTTTATGAAAAGACAAAAAGCATACTGTTGGAGCTTTTGGATTTCTATACTCTAGTTGAAAATACAATTATTTTAGAGCAATGTGCCTTGTATTAATACCATTTTACAAGAATGTTCTGAAAAAACAACATACATTTGAACAATTCACTATCATGAACCWATAACAAAGGGCAAAATGCAGAGAACAAGGTAAAGAAATTATTATTAGTCATTATGGAGACACCTATTGGATAAAGGTGGCAACTCCTCTCTTGCTGCTGAAGCTAGTTTTCAGTAGTCATTTAAGTGATAATGCCCTCAAAGCCAGTGTTTGGAGGATATATTGGCACGGGTGTTGCAAACCGTGCCAATATATCCTCCAAACACCGGCTTTGAAGGCATTTATACAACGGGTTACCACATATTCAAATAATGATTGACATATTTTCATTAAAACGTTACTTTTATGAATTTATTCATACTATTTCATCTTTCCACAAGATATAGTCCCGACACAAATCTAGGGTTGCTACCCAAGCCGGGTGGTCGTTCGTTCTATTGGTTCGGTTGCTAGAGACACAAACCAGTCGATCAGTCTTTTTGTTCTGTATCTATGGACATGACCCAGTTGTTTGTTCTAAATGTTCCATTGCCATATGTTCTTATCTCTTACTTGCTAGCTAACCAACTAAGGCTAATTTAAAGTCACGTCAGAAAGTGCAGCCAGATTAACAATAAAGTAGCCGCATTTGCATTTGTTTAAACTCTTTTCTTGTGACATTTATTTGGATACATCCATAATAATTAGTTAATGAGGCGCAATTTCGCCTAGCATAGAAAATATGCTCACTTGTCAAGACACTTGTTCAGAGATGCTAGCCAACAACACAGCAAACACAATCACTTCAAACTGAAGCTGGAAAGACTGCAAACTAGCTGCCCTTGTTTCGTTTTATATTTTTTCAATTTATATATTTTTGTATATATCCTGAAGAATGATGCCAGCTGATTCATGATTTCGACTGGCTGAGAAACACTGCCTGCCTGTCTGTCTCATCCCGACACGTTCATTACTATGGAACAGCAGGAGACCGAATTTGAATATTGAAACAATTTTGCAAATATCGGAGACAGACAGCAAGGTATATACAAATCTCCGCTGTTCAAAACGAAATGTTAGTCTAAAAGAAATGTGAGATAATGTCTAGATGCTTTTTATAGTGGAGATCAAGTTTATAAATTCCCTGGCTGGGCTGATGATACAGTGGATTGCGCAGTCAGATGGAACAGAGTAAATAGGCATTTTAACATCATAGATTTAGCCTGTGGCAACATGTGGATTATAAACTGGGTGGTTCGAGCCCTGAATGCTGATTGGCTGACAGCCGTGATATATCAGACAGTAAGTATACCATAGGTATAACAACATGTATTGTTACTGCTCTAATTACGTTGATAACCAGTTTATAATAGCAATAAGGCACCTCAGGGGTTTGTGGTATATGCCCAATATACCACGGCTAAGGGCTATATCCAGGCACTCCGTGTTGCGTCGAGAAAACAGCCCTTAGCCGAAGCCCTCTGGTCTTATTGCTTAAATATACACCGGCTGGAATGCGGTTTTAACCAAACAGGATTCAGGATTATACACAACCGTTGTATAACCTAGCAACCCTGAAGACAGTTACAAATCGATAGCCCACCTTCGTCTTCAGCATCAGCCGCGGGGGAATTGCCCGAAGGACTGTTGGTTCTCGATGAACCACAGGTAACAAGCGTCTGCCCTTCTATGCCACTCACCGACCTGTACCTCGACTCAGTCAGGCTGAGTTGCTTCTCTAGCATTTTGATTTGCTCTTTGCCTTGAAAGACTTCTACACTTAACGCTCCACAGCAATCCTCTACTAATTTGCAAATCTCTGTCACGGCAGCGGAGGCTAGAATGTCCATGACGGAGCTTAACCGTTGATGCAAAACACTCATCTCCGACATTGTAAACCCTTGTTTTTTTTCTAACCGGGCACAATTACTTAATCTATGAAGATTCTAAACGTTTTTTCCAGCAGCTTATTCACGAAATAATACTATTTGTAAAGAATATATTGCTTTTTGTTATCAATGTTTCGCCATCTTTGGTAACTGTGTTCTTGCGAGCGCATCCGGTCAGATTTTAGATAGACAAAAAGCTAGAAAGCGCCACCTACCGCGTGGAGACTAGAAGGCGCATTACTCCAAGTCAAATCTTTGAGCATTAATTGGATTTGGTGTATTCTCTGACAGTAGGAATTATTCCTATGGTTTGCAGAATCATTGTTTAATAATTTAGTAAATCATGGTTTTTATTATGGTTGTTGGTTATCAACTTGAATACAGGATTTAGCAATGGAGTAATCTTAACCTCAGACAAACTATGAGGTTCTATTAGTCTCAAGATCTTGAGAGAAACTTTATTCATATTGTTCATTTCTAGTACATATGCTTATTGTTTTTACCATAGATATAGAATATGGTCATGCTTTTTTTTCTACACCATCACACCAAACCCTCGTATCCAAATAAGGCTGTAAGAACATTCCATGCAAAATGTCTCCTCTAAACACACCCCTATATCCAGTCCACACCCTTTACTGTATTTAACAGAGCCTTAACCGAACCAAAGACAGGTCTCAGTAAACAGGTAAATTGAGGCTCAATAAATAAATAGAGGATTCTACAGACTTTCTGTTCTCATCTCAAATCTTTTCTCATCCCATTTTATGCTGTCAACCAAAAGCACCATATCCAATGTTTATTGTTGTCATATTGTTCCATAGATGATCGTAGACAATACTGTTATCTTCCTGAAAGTACTAGCCCGTACAATGTTTATATATATGTATATATACATACACACACAGTTAAAAAAAATGTTTTACTTGAAAACAATAATACCAGTTTAAGTATATAGAAATCGATTTTTATTAGAAATTACAACATATTTAACCCGTTGGCGAACACTTACTTAAAGTATTATACAGTAAAATAATGCAAATGTTCAAAGCAGTTAGAAATCTTCATGCACTGAATTGTGTGTTGCTAACCAGATAGTCAACATTGTGAAGCATGTTATGGTCTAACATGCACAATGGGTATTGTGTGCCACGTGAGGTTCCTCCAGCCCTGGACCACCACAAAAGGAAAAACAAAAATGTGTCATCTTAGTCATTTTATCTGCCATATTTTAATCTGTCATACAGTTCTGGGACCAGGCTACCTGCCATTCATTTTCAGGTAACATAAATAAAGGTTAAATAAATGAAGTAGTTGCAGTGCTCTGGCTGTACCAGCTGTGGTAGTAAATTCCTGAACGGTCGACCCACTTCTTTTTTTGTCATTTAGAAGATGACTTACAGGAGCAATTAGGGTTAAGTGCCTTGCTCAAATGCACAATGGCATATTTTTCACTTAGTCAGTTCGGAGTTTCGAACCAGCTACCTTTCAGTTGCTGTTACTGGCCAAACGCTCTTAACTGTCCGCTCTTAACTGTCCGTTCTTAACCAGTAGGCTACTTACAGCTGCACTACTGTCTCTTTCTTTCTTTTTCTTTCTCTAACAGACCTGATATCATGCCTAGCTGCATGAGTAAAATATCTGAACTATTTTTGCATGTGACCTGAGTGAAAAACTCTGGGTCAAAAACGTTCTGCTCACGCCACGTTGTCAGGGGACCCTTTCTCTCACCCCGAGGTCGAATCCAGCGATCCAGGCGGTGGCTCTGTTGGCTGTTCTTGTTATCTGTTGCAGGTAACAATATTCAGACGAGGAGCCGGCGAAGGTCAGGCTGGCGCACAGTTTGTTGCAGTGTTACTGAAAGGAGAGGGGGGAGATGAGACACGTGTGTGTGTGCACACACACACACACACACACACACTAGGCCTGCACATGAAAAAAAGGTTGAGCACCCTCAGTGCATATTTCAGTAAATACCAACAACAACAAAAACACAGACATTTTGAAAGTCCACAATTTGCTATCATATTAATAAATTCATGTCAAGCGCTCAGACACTAATTAAATTGGGAAGTGCATTATACAGTCGCATGAAAAAGTTTGGGCACCCCTCTGAGGCTGCATAATAATTTACTCTGTCGTCACAGAAAATGATCACAGTGGCATGCCATTAATTTTCGAATAAAAGCTGAGTACTGGGGTATTGTCCAGACAAAGATTTTTARTGTAGCAATATTAAGTTGTATGAAATTAAATCAGATGTGAAAAATAGGCTAYGCAAAAATGTGGGCACCCTTGTCATTCTGTTGATTTGAATACCTGTAACTACTTAGCACTGAATAATTGGAACACACAATTGGTTTGGTGAGCTCATTAAGCCTTGAACTTCATAGACAAGTGCATCCAATCATGAGAAAAGGGTATTTAAGGTGGCCAATTGCAAGTTGTTGTTCTCTTTGACTCTCCTCTGAAGAGTGGCAACATGGGGGCCTCAAAACAACTCTCAAATGACCTGAAAACAAAGATTGTTCAACATTATGGTTTATAGGAAGGCTACAAAAAGCTATCGCAGAGATTTAAGCTGTCAGTGTCCACTGTGAGGAACATAGTGAGGAAATGGAAGACCACAGGCACAGTTCTTGTTAAGGCCAGAAGTGGCAGGCCAAGTAAAATATTTGGAGAGGCAAAGGCGAAGGATGGTGAGAACGGTAAAAAACAGCCCACAGACCACCTCCAAAGACCTACAACATCATCTTGCTGCAGATGGTGTCACTGTGCATCGTTCAACAATTCAGCGCACTTTGCACAAGGAGAACCTGTATGGGAGAGTGATGCGGAAGAAGCCTTTTCTGCACACACGCCCCAAACAGAGTCGCTTGATGTATGCAAACGCACATTTGGACAAGCCAGCTTCATTTTGGAATAAGGTGCTGTGGACTGATGAAACAAAGATTGAGTTATTTGGTCATAACAAGGGACGTTATGCATGGCAGCAAAAGAACACAGCGTTCCAAGAAAAACACTTGCTACCCACAGTAAAATTTGGTGGGGGTTCCATCATGCTGTGTGGCAAGTGCCGGTACTGGGAATCTTGTTAAAGTTGAGGGTCGCATGGATTCCACTCAATATCAGCAGATTCTTTGGAATAATGTTGAAGAATCAGTCACAAAGTTGAAGTTACGCCGGTGCTGGATATTTCAACAAGACAACGACCCACAACACTGCTCAAAATCTACCTGGGCATTTATGCAGAGGAACACGTACAATGTTCTGGAATGGCCATCCCAGTCCCCAGACCTGAATATCATTGAGAATCTGTGGGATGATTTGAAGCGGGCTGTCCATGCTCGGCAACCATCAAACCTAACTGAACTGGAGATGTTTTGTAAGGAGGAATGGTCCAAAATACCTTCATTCAGAATCCAGACACTCATTAGAGGCTATGGGAAGCGTCTAGAGGCTGTTATTTTAGCAAAAGGAGGCTCTACTAAATATTGATGTGATTTTTCTATTGGGGTGCCCAAATTTATGCACCTGTCTAATTTTGTTTTGATGCATATTGCACATTTTCTGTTAATCCAGTAAACCTAATTTCACTACTGAAATATTACTGTGTCCATCAGTTATTTGATAGATCAAAATGAAATTGCTGATCCAAACACCCAATTATTTATAAATGGAAATCTTGGAAATTGTCAGGGGTGCCCAAACTTTTTCATACGACTGTATAGATGACTAAACTCAACTCCATGGTGAATGAAGTTTCTGATGAACTCCAACAACGGAGTTGAGCAGAGACCAGGCTTTGTGGAATTCAGCTCCGACTACGTCGATTAGCCTGAGGTCAATACTTAAAAGAAWTTTTTTTAATTATGAAACGCTTGCCTTGTACCTATGTTTGTCCTCTGTACTTCTTTGTTTCCTGAAATCTATACTTTTTCAATAAACGTTAGTCAAATACAACCAACTGTTTGCTCATTGCTGTTGCTCTAAGATGGCAACTTAGAGCAAATGCATGTGCCAATTGAATCTCAACAAGGAAATACCCAGCTAACAAACGTTCCCACAACTTTAGAGTACATTCCCTTAACGTTTTCATAGAATGTTCCAGTGATGTGCAAGGACTGTTTCCAAGAGACCATTCAAACAGAACTTACCCAGAATATGGTTACCATGTTCTCAGAATATTCAATAGTAATGTTCTAGACACGTTTCCTGGGAACGTTGCAAGAACATTCACGTATCCAGTTTTCTGAGGGTTAGGAGAATATTCCATCAACATCACACAGAACATGGTTGCCATGTTGGTGGCCACCTGATGGTTCCAAAGAAATGTTGTCCCCTCAAAAAAAAACATGTATTTACACACCACCCATTGTTACTGTGGCCGAGCCAACAAGGCCCTAATTGGTGTACCACTGATTTATTTACAGCTCTTTGTCTGTTGGCAAGGTTAGGGACACCCACACACACACAGTGCTTTTAACATACAATGTTTTCAACTTACACATTTGACACACATGATTACATTGTGGATGTTCATTTATACAGTAATTAGAATTATGTCCTCACCTAGAATTTGAACTCACAACCTCTTGGTTCACAGCATTCCGATCTTCCTGCTACACATTTTTTTTTAAAGTTTTGACCTTGGGAGAATCAATGTAGTTGATGGAGTTCATCAGAAACTTCCGTCACCATGGAGTTGAGTTTAGTCAGCAAGACAGAGGAGTGTTCACAAACATGWAACACTTGGACTGGTAGCTGAACCATCCGTCAGGGCAGAACCTGCGTGGTGCTGTGAAGACAACGATCAAATATAAAAATTTGTTGACATCTTAATACCAAGGCGTTGACATTGGCAGGAGTATGACCTTGCTGAAGTACAACGTTTGATCTCATAATGTAAAATATGAATGTTTATTTAGTCTTTGGTGTTTTCTTCCCCTACCTGTTGACCGATCCAAATTACACTTGTCTTTCATTATGTGGCCATGTATTGCAGCACGTACCACATCAGCAATAGTAGAACAAGTAATAGTAGAACCAGTAACGGTGATAGTTTTGACTTTAAATCATTCACAGTGAATTGTCAATATAACTTTAGGTTCTGCAGCCACCTCTTCAACAGCCTCAGCCTGTACTTCCTCCTCTGGAAAAGCACAAACAATACACGTAATCAGAGAACAATATCATTATTTTGCCACCAGCAAATCACTATGACAGGGAGTTATAGATACCATATAAATATATGTTTGTTTTCGTGCCTTTAGTATTTTATAGATGACATGTGGTTTAATGCATTTGTTTCATACCAATGTGAAGTCTCACTAAAGGGAATCCCTAAACTATAATTGATCAGGAAAAAAGGTACATAATAGACAGTGATGCTCCTGCTTGATGAAAGCCCACAGAGAAGAACTGACCTGGGACTTCACTCAGCTTCTCTCTGGTGCAGGAGCCTCAACCCTTTAGTATTTTAGGGACTATAGTCAGTAGACTGGACCCTGGTTTTACAGTAATATACACTAAGTATCATAAGTATTCACCCCCCTTGGATTCTTTTCACATTTTGTTGTGTTACAAAGTGGGATTTAAATGGATTTAATTGTGATTTTTTTGTTGTTGTCATTGATCCACACAACATAGTCCATAATGTCAAAGTGAAAAGAAGATTCTACACATGTTTACAAATTAAATAACTAAAATAATGTAATTGCATAAGTATTCACCTCCTTTATTTAGGCAAGCCTAAATTAGCTCAGGGATCAAATTTGGTTCAACAAATCACATATTTAAGTTACATGGACTCATTCTGTGTGATATAATAGGGATTGACATGATTTTTGAATGACTACCCCTTCCTCTGTCCCCCATACATATAACATCTGTAAGGTACTCAACTACAAAGACCAGGGAGCTCATAAAGCCTCATAAAGGGCAGTGATTGGTAGATGGGTAACATTAACAAATTAGACATGGAATATCTCTTTAAGCATGGTCAAGTTAATAATTATGCTGTGGATGGTGTATTAAACCCTCCAGACGCAAAAAAGATACAGTCGTACTTCTGAACTGAGCTGCAGGACAGGAAGGAAACTACTCAGGGATGTCACCATGAGGTATTTGGTGGTTTTAAAACAGCTACAGATTTCAATGGCTGTGATGGGAGACAAATGAGGATGGATCAACAACATTATAGTTATTCCACAATAATGACCTAAATGACAGGGAAAAGAAGAATACAAATATATATTTAAAAATGTGCATCCTGTATGCAACAAGGCATTAAAAAGTTATACTGCAAGAAAACACGACAAAGGAATCAACTTTTTGTACTAAATGCAAAGCCTTACGTTTGTGGAAAATCTAACAAAACCTATTACTGAGTAACTGCCTCCTCATTTTCAAGCATGGTGGTGACCGCATCATTGTATGGGTATGTTTCCCAATCCTGGAAGAGGGGCCTGAGTGAAAAGTTTTGGGAACTCCTGACTTACAACACCAAATCTACACTGCCCACTGGGCAAAAACAGGTTGAATCAACATGGAAAACTGATTGGATTTGCAATAAGTCATCAACGTAAGGGATTATTTTTTTTACATAACCTTTAWCCTAAATCCAATGACATGGTGACAATATTTGTTGATTTCACGTTAGTTGACAACTCAACCAAACGTAAATTAAACTAGACATTGAACTGACGTCTGTACCCAGTGGTTGCAGTTGCTTACCAAGGAGACAGTGAATGTTCCTGAGTGGCAAAGTTAGTTTTCACTTTTATCACTTAAATCTATGGCAACAATATGTGATTATACAGATATACTAATGTCAAGATATGTCACACTATTTGTCTTCATAATTTAAATCGAACATTAATTTGCAAGAGACAAAGTCCATTTCATCAATAGTTATTGCTCTAGTATCCTATGGTGCCACTGATGCCAATGACATCTATAGTGCCACCAACTGGTCTGGTGCCACCTAAGGTTGGTTCTCATGAAATATACATAAGGTTTATATACCAAATTTATATACCAACTAATCATTCTCAAATTCATTAGAGGTTGAATTCATTGAGTCTTTATAAAATAAAGTCAATCTGACTTCTGGTTCATGAGAGTATTTCTAGCATTAGCATATGTGCCAACGTGCATCTATAGGTACAGTGTGGGCATATTTGAATGCAGCAACAATTGTTTTTCAAAACCATTAAAGATGGATATAATGAGTCTAAATACAACATTTGGAGAGAATCTGAAGTGAGGTTCACGAGGAAATTATTTTGAGCATTAGCGTTACATGCAAACAATGAATTGTTACTAGTTTCCTTGTTTTTTTATATATATATTCATATATAAATTCAGTGTGGTTCATGTTAGGTATGTCCATGATAGTGATGACAAGATTCAAGTTCATAGATGACTGTGGAGTGGATTTACAGCGGTATAAATGGGCACATAAAATCTGACTCAGACATCTTTTGACCAATCCCTTAGCTTTTCTCAAACTAAGTTAAGACATGTACCATGGCCTCCCGAGTGGCGCAGTGGTCTAAGGCATTGCATCGCAGTGCTAGCTGTGCCACTAGAGATTCTGGGTTCGAGTCCAGGCTCTGTCGCAACCGGCCGCGACCGGGAGACCCATGGGGCTGCGCACAATTGGGTTTGGCCGGCAGGAATGTCCTTGTCCCATTGAGCACTAGCGACTCCTGTGGCGGGCCTGGCGCAGTGCACGCTGACACGGTTGACAGGTGTATGGTGTTTCCTCCGACATATTGGTGCGGCTGGCTTCCGGGTTAAGTGGGCATTGTGTCAAGAAGCGGCTTGGTTGTGTTTTGGAGGACGCACGGCTCTCGACCTTGGCCTCTCCCTAGTCCGTATGGGAGTTGCAGTGATGAGACAAGACTGTCACTACCAATTGGATACCACGATATTGGGGAGAAAAAGGGGTAAAAAAAAAAAGACATGGGCCTACATTCCAAATATTTTTTTAAATATATTTCGCATATTAGCGTATGTACTAATATGCATCTACTGGCTAGATTCAGTCATAACCCACTGGCAAAAACTGGTTGAATCAATGATGTTTCCACGTCATTTCAGCCAAAAAATGAAACGTGATGATAGGGATACAATACGCATTTCTTTAGTGAAAAGACACAACTCTGGTTTCTCTTCATTACGCACAACCCTGCATGGTGGAGATTTTCTGGGGTTCTGTCCCTTTCTCTACTCTCTCTATTCTATCCTTTTCTTTGGACTGACCAGGAGGCAGCAACAGTAACAGTGGCTTGCCCTCGGCTGGCGCTGCCTTTCTGGTCAAGCGGAAAAGGCAGAGAACACCTGAAGGACTGGGGAAGCGAAAGGGTAACAGTGGCTTGACCGTGGCCCGACCTGACTCGCCAGTCCACTGACCACCCGGAACCCGGAACCAGCAATGGACCAGCTGCCTGAGGAGGAGACGACGGACTGCAGGCCTTGAGGCGAGTAGAGTGCTGTCAGGGTCAAGCCATTTCTCCCTCTACCCTTGGCCTGCAGCCCTCCTCTGCCCTTTTTTGTACCCATCTGCCCTCCTCAGGCCACCGACACCAACCAGACCAGGACCAGCTGACCGCCAACCACCCAGAGCAGACCAGACAGCATCTCTTCCAGAACCAGAAGAGCGGAGGAAGGACCAAAGACACCAACCTACGCCTGGAGCGAGCAGACCACAGGAGAGTGCCCCCCCCATTGACCTATGGGTCACGGGCTTCCAGGTGTGTCTCCCTGCTCTGAGGTTTGTCCTTCCTTCCTCTGCAGGATCACAGACCCCCCAAAACAACACCACCACCCACCTGAACAAGATGACCAGGATGACCCCAGGAGTGATGTGCCACTACAACATGGTGAGGCTGATGCTAATCCCCAACGAGGAGACTGTAGAGTACGGAGCCACCAAACACCGGGGAGCAGCAACAAACACCGCCAGACCAGAAACCATGGATTTCAGCAGGGCAGTTCTCCAGAGAGGTATTGGCTTTGTGCAGTCTTACCTGAACTGCCTGATGAAACCCCCAGGGCCACAGGAATCATTCGAAGCCAGTTTCAAGACCCTGTAGTTACTAGAACAGTTTGTCTAAATTCAGTACAAAGACTCAGCACTGTTTAAGGGGTGTCTCTCCCACAGGCACCAATGCTATGGCAGCTGTGTCTGGTCTGCTTAGTTCACTGACAATATATGGACAAAAAATCGGAGGGAGTGGAATGCTCGCTTCCATCCTTGAAATAACCTTTGGAGCGGGTTTGTTGTTTGTGACCACCATTATTTCCTTGACGTAGCCATACTCACTGATTACCCAACTCTTAGTCGACTGAAAATGTCTCAACTACAGTTGCTGCGTGTGTTTTTAAATGAGCGTTTAATGGCTACTGCTGTCAAGATTTTCGGGGCAGTTGAGAAACCTATGGCGGAGTACCAAGAGAATGATAGGCTACAGAGACTGCTGCGGAAAACACAGGAGGTAAAATGTTCGTATAGCATAGAACCTCGTATGATCGCCACATTCAACACGAGCTATTTCCATTAACATTTAGCAAGTTAGCATTGACAATTGCCTACTACGCTGCGTTTCCATTTAACTGGCTTGTCGATAAAAACAGTTGTGCGTAATGACGTCACACACAAACAACTTTCGCAAAACCTAGGTCTTTTCTCARTTAGATTATATCAACTCCTCCGTCCTCCTTTAGAAACAGGTCAAAGGTAATCGAAGCGAGGCGTCGAGGAGAGGGAAAATAGGCTTGAATGAAATCAGGGCATTCATACTTCTTGCGCTTCGTTGAACAGTGCAGAGCTGTTGTGAAGGAAGTGAGTTTGTGTTCATACAGGACCTCCCGCCATCAAATCATGGCAATGCGGAGCTACGCGAAGCCCTCTACATTGTTACAACATTTGAGAGGTCCACGGAGATGTGGTACAGAGCTCAATTTGGCTTCTGCGTGCCTTGGTAGGCTCCGCGTTTGCCTCACACCATCATCTATACGTCGCTTTCGACCACATTTTCAGATCAAGTATACATTGGCTCATAGGCTCCTTTAGTCCATTATTGTGTTAATGTCTCCGGTATCCCGCAATAGCCAGCATGGATAGAATGCAATAATTAACTAATATCTGCCACATAATTTGCATGTTCCAACGTATCACCACGGTACATGCATGCTGTGTGAAACTTGCATCGAGGAAAAGCAAGGCAGAACAATTCAAGCATTCTTTTAAGTCAGGATAAGCCTGGTCCTGCAAAGAAATAGTTTATAGTTGAAAAAATATATTTAGCAAGAAGTAGGCATTTAGAATTAAATGTGCAGTGGAGCTTTATAGTTACGTGATGACATCACGTGCCCTGCATACCTTCTGCAAATATAATTTTTGATAAACTCAGTTTCCATCATAATTTGTTGCAATAAAGAATGTTTGACAAAAGAAAAATCCACCCGACATTTGCCTGCTAAGGAGCGTTTCCATTGATATGTCTTGTGTCGATAAAAACAGCTGGAGAAATTAAGTCACACACAAAAAAAGTTCTCAAAAAGCTAGAATGTCGACAGAAAAATGTGGTTAAAGTGTTTCCATTATCTATTTAGGCAAATTACGCACTAATAGCCAACATTTGTGACTGCCTGTATGCTCTCCCACCTACACTATATATACAAAAGTATGTGGACACCCTTTCAAATTAGTGTGTAAATAGCCACACCCATTGCTGACAGGTGTATAAAATAGAGCACACAGCCATGCAATCTCCATAGAGAGCTCAGTGACTTTCAATGTGGCACCTTAATAGAATGCTACCTTTCCAACAAGTCAGTTTGTCAAATTTCTGCCCTGCTGGAGAAACAACGGCTCAGCCGCGAAGTGGTAGGCCACAAGCTCACAGAATGGAACTGCAGAGTTCTGAAGCGCATAGCCCATAAAAATTCTGTCCTCAGGTGCAACACTCACTACCAAGTTCCAAACTGCCTCTGGAAGCAACGTCAGCACAACTGTTCATCTGGAGCTTCATGAAATAGATTTCCATGGCCGAGCAGCCGCACTCAAGCCTAAGATCAAAATGCGCAATGCTAAGCATCGGCTGGAGTGGTGTAAAGCTCGCTGCCATTGGACTCTGGAGCAGTGGAAACGTGTTCTCTGTAGTGATGAATCACATTTCACCAACTGGCAGTCCAACAGACAAATCTGGGTTTGGCGGATGCCAGGAGAACCCTAGCAGCTCCAATGCATAGTGCCATCTGTAAAGTTTGGTGGAGGAGGAATAATGGTCTGGGGCTGTTTTTCATGGTTTGAGCTAGGCCCTAGTTCTAGTGAAGGGAAATCTTAACGGTACAGCATACAATTACATTCTAGACGATTCTGTGCTTCCAGCTTTATGGAAACAGTTTGGGGAAGGCCCTTTCCTGTTTCAGCAAGACAATGCTTCCGTGCACAAAGCGAGGTCCATACAGAAATGGTTTGTCAAGATCGGTGTGGAATAACTTGACTGGCCTGCACAGAGCCCTGACTTCAACCCCATCAAACACCTTTAGGATGAAGTGGAACGCCGACTGCAAGCCAGGCCTAATCTCATAACATCAGTGCCCGACCTCACTAATGCTCTTGTGGCTGAATGGAAGCAAGTTCCCACAGCAATGTTCCAACATCTAGTGGAAAGCCTTCCCAGAGGAGTGGAGGCTGTTATTGCATAGAAAGGGGGGACCAACTCCATTTAATGCCCATGATTTTGGAATAAGATGTTCGAAGAGCATGTGTCCAAAWACTTTTGTCCATGTAGTGTATCTGCTTCATGTCTCAGGTAGCCGCAAGAGCGAGCATGTACTAATTTATAGTTAAGTGATGACATCACTTGACCTTATTACCTTATTATTAGGCAATCATTTATTTGAAAAATTCCATTTCCATAATCATTTGTCACAATAAAGTTAGACAAAAGAAAAATCCAACAGATACAATTTTTGTTGATCTTTAAAAAAATGATCCTATAGTTGTATCTTTTTTTGTGACATTGAGTTTGTCGTATAAACCTGGGTCAATAAAAACCTGCCTAATGTTTTGTGATTATGGTGTCGTAAAAATCTTAGCTAATGGTTAGCAATTAGCATGTTTGACATTTCTCTGGAAATACTACTATTATCGGCTAGCCTATTTCCATCGGCATATGGTCCCAAGTTAGTGGCCATCTTATTATTTTCTTAAATAACGAGATGTWTCCGTTTTAATTTAGTTAAAAAAGACACATTAACCTCTAGCCTGAAGTGTTTCCCAGATTGCTGACTAGTTGGTTAGTTTTCCGGTAAAAACAATTACCGACCCGTCAACTTTTCATTGCATACCCTGCTGCGCCTCCCTGTGGACTTGTAAAATGGGTTGTATGGATCCTGAATGCTGATTGGACGAGCAGCGTTCCAAGCGGTGCTATATTCGCAGACAGGCACACCTTTGCCTGCTAACAGTTTCATCTGAATCCCTGCGCTTCCACTTCATGAGACCATGTTGCTGTCTGAATCATCTCTTGAATGCATCTCAACTCG
The DNA here is from genome assembly GCF_002910315.2 of Salvelinus sp. IW2-2015. Lineage (NCBI taxonomy): Eukaryota > Metazoa > Chordata > Actinopteri > Salmoniformes > Salmonidae > Salvelinus > Salvelinus sp. IW2-2015. The sequence goes on along the minus strand of NC_036867.1, from coordinate 35,133,839 downwards.
CACGTTATTTCTCCTTGCTTCTAAGCTACCATTTGGTTTGTAACAGCGTTGGTTACTATAATGTTGCGTTCACGTGCTAGTCGGAACTAGGGAACTCAGAAATGTCTGACTTACCAACTCATTGTAGAAAGATGAGTTTCACAATTGGGAAGTAACAGATTCAACCAATAGGAAGCTCTACATAAAAAAGTGTCCGTTTTAACTCTGAGGTTCCAGGTTTCTGATAGAACGTGAACGCGGCATTTTTTTTTCTGAGCCAGGCGAAATCACGCATCAACATTATTATATATCCAAGTAAATGCCAATAGAAAAAAAATGCTAAAACAAACGAAAATGCGAGTGACACGCACACGTCTGTAGCATTGACAACCTGACCAATATGTTGGTAATTGTTTTATAAAGCAATAAGGCATGCGAGTCAGTGCTATTTAATGACTACATAAAACATATCGTTCTATATAATGACTGCTTCGGCGTCGGGCAGAACAACGCCATGTACCTATGACTGTATTCATTATATAGCACTGCCGCTTGTACCTTATTGCTTAATTAAAACATGCTTCCTCACAAACTTTTTTTGTGTGCTGCAACCAAATGTCTCATTAGTTTTACAGATGAATCATATGTTCTGAAATAGATTTTTTATATCAAAAATAGATTATCGTTTTTAAATTATTGAATTGGAATTTCAGTTGACTTCTAGAATTTACCCTCTTAAAAGGGGCAATCTGCAATTTGTACATTTAAAAAAAAATAAGTTAAAATTAATTATACACTGACTGTACAAAACATTAGGAACACCTAAATGATACACCTTTCCATGACATACATTGATCAGACGAATCCAGGTGAAAGTTATGATCCCTTATTGATTTGACTTGTTAAATCCACTTCATTCAGTGTAGATGAAGGGGAGGAGACAGGATAAAGGATTTTTAAGCCTTGAGACATTTGAGACATGGATTGTGTATGTGTGCCATTGAGGGTGAATGGGCAAGACAATGGTTTTAAGTGTCTTTGAACTGGGTAGTAGGTGCCAGGTGGACCGGTTTGTCTCAAAAACTGCAACACCTTATAGAGTTAATGCCCTTACGAATTGAGGCTGTTCTAAGGACAAAAGGGGTGCAACTCAATATTACGAAAGTATTCCTAATGTTTTGTACACTCAGTGTATATACCCATTGAATCTTGAAGAATATAACTAACCCTAACCCTAATATAATGCATCATAAGCTTACTTCAACTGTCGTACCCCATCACACCCCCAAATATAAGCTTGTTTTACCACAGAGTTTCTTAACAATGTGATTGTTATCAAAAACAGTATAGCCTTAAAACATGGTTAAAACTATCATTTTTAATGAGCCCCATCCCTCAGCTCTAAACCAAAACAATGGCGGGGTGGCGGCTTTGTTATTGTTTGAACTGCAGATTGCCCCTTTTAATTCGAATTCACCCCAACCCTGATGTGTAAAGACTGTATAACCTCTACTCATCTCCTTCCCTCCAGACTTCCTGCAGCTCTCTCCTGCTGTCTCTGAAGAGGTTCTCCCTGGGCACTGTGAGCAGGAGCAGAGCCTTAGTCTAAGACAGGAGAACACTGAGCCCACACAGATTAAAGAGGAGGAAGTCGGGACCAGTCAGGAGAAAGAACCGCTTCAAGAACTCTTTGATACCAAAGAATCCATATTCGCTCCTCCCTGTGTGACAAGTGAATGTGATGATGAGGACCCACTTCAGTCCTTGATTCTTCCTCAAATCCAGACTGTGGAGAACAGTGTGACCCTAAACAASTGAATCTCACACCTTTTGGCACTGTGACTCCGCTTAAGGCTCTCAACATTCCATGTGACCCTCCAAATAATCAAAACAATGCATCCAGCCACAGCACAGCCGAAAGCAGCGACTCAATAGGACTCGACAGCAGCCCAACATTAGATCCCAGCCCACCATTGACTCACAACCCACCATTTAAGAAACACAGATCCAAACCCAGCAACACAGCTATAAAAACTCTCCGCTGCTGTGACTGTGGTGAAACGTTTGCTCTAAAATCTGACCTGCAGATGCATGTGACTCTCGCCAAGAAGAGACCCAGTGAATGCCAATTCTGCTAGAAATGCTACAACTCTACCTGTAAACTGAAGGCCCATGTGTGAATCGGCCCCTAAGTGAATCAAGTTTGATTTGAATTATGTAATTATTAAACAGTACAGAGTATTGTAGGAAACTCACTGCTCTGGTTCAAAGTCTGTTTTCACGTTACTAAAAACAAGGATTCCAGTTTGTTTTGGAATGTCTCTCAGGGTGATGAGAGAATCAGAATGATGTTATTGATAAATTCAAAATACATACTTTCCAGATAATATTGCCTTCCTTCTGTCCAAGAGTATTTCTCATTCATTTTGACCTAATGCWGTCCATTCAATGTTATTGATTGAATCTTTTGGGAAGTAAATCACCAAGTCGGCCTTCTTCCACCTCAAAAACATTTCACGACTGAGACCCTCTTACTGACCCCACTGCTGTAATCCCCATTCACGCCTTTGTATTATCCCGCCTGGACTACTGCGACGCCATTTTCTACGAACTCCCTGTCAAAACACGGGACAGACTTCAAAACTCAGCCGCCCGAGTCTGCTCCCCTGGCATTGGCCTCCCCACCATCCCTCATACCAGGCTCCGCTTCATGAGTGACCATGCTGTTAGAAGTGCACCCCCCCCCTCCCCCTCATAATCCATACACACATTCAAGTTCACACAAGCTTTACTGTTGTTGTAGCTTTTCTTTCCTGTCTAGTTCACTTCAAATGGTTAGTCTGTCCTTTAGTGGTTTACTTTTATAAACTTGCTTATTTTAATGTAATTTTATAGCTTTTTTTAACTAGCTGATTATCTCACGCAACTAATCAGTTACATTACCAGCAAAAATATTGTAATCAGATACTTCTGAAAAACGGGATGACTTTTAAATTAAGAACTGTGGCGTGTCTCCACTCAACAGGTGGAAATGACAAAATGTGCCTCAATCTTCTGTGATGGCCTTCCCCCACACAGGACACAGTCATGTTTCTCTCCATGTGTACTCTTAAGCTCATGATACAGTAGCAACATTACCTCAACAAATTCCAAGTGTATCATGGCCTTGAAGGCTCCAATGTGAAAAGAGACAAGTCAGGTGGCGGTCATCAAGTCCAGAAAAAGTATTTAATGTTGCAAACAGTAGAGGCCTACTGGGAGATCGCTCTGCAAAGTCAGCAACCTCTTCAAGATACAACTGCTAAAATGGCAAATGGTTCAAAGGCAAATTCTTCTTCTGAGTGACAAGAATATTAATTCTGAATGAGACATACATGCATCATTATAGACGATGGGTGATATTGAACAATGAAGCACACAAGAGACGGGCTACACAATTAACCATACAAGTTCTGATCTCAGTGGAAAAATACAGTTTCACACTTAATGAGAGTTACAGCCAATACAGAATGAAAAATGATTATGGCCTTTAATAGTTATGCATAGATGGTGCTGCCAGACATGGAAGCTTTGCTTCTAGCTAAGCAACTTTGCAGAATTTGTGTGTGTGTTATTACATACAGCCTGAAAGTACTTTTAGATATCAGAGTGGCGGTAACTCACCAGCATTACGAACAGTAATACAACTTTCCCGAATTGGATCTTTTGTTTCTTCCACACCTCCAAGGCATTTTTTTTGAATTGTTAGATACTACTGCACTGTTGGAGCTAGGAACACAAGCATTTTGCTACAACTGCTAAATATGTATATGTGACCAATCAAATTTGATTTGAATAGAGATCAGGCTTCAGGGCTACCAGAGTAAAGGTCAATCAAGTGTGTCCTCAGGTGACCCTTTAGGCTTTGAAGGTTGTTCTTCGCTGTGTGTTCTCTGATGACTATTCAATGCACTTCTGGCACTGAAACATTTTCTACAGAAAACTTGGAAGATTCCTCCCCTGTGTGAATGTCTCATATGAAAGGCAGTTGTGAAAGATTTGCCAGTTATGGTATTAATGTGGTTCCTCCCCTCCGTCTCCCCAGACGATTCAGATTGTAATGAGTGAACCATTTACAACAATCCTGACAGCAAAATAGTTTATTGCTCATCTGATTATCCTCATATGCACTTGTGACCGCCAGTGTTTAAAGATCTGCTACTATAACAACAATTATCTGATTTTCCTTGTGTGAATCCTCATATGCGCTGTCAGATTACCTTTATGACGAATATATTTGCCACAATAATGACAGTTACAAGATGTCTCTGTGTGATTCCTCATGTGATAACTTAGAGAAGTCTGCTGATTATAACATTTTCCACAGAACTGGCAGCGATACGGTTTCTCCCCTGTGTGAATCCTCCTGTGAATATTCAGATCCATAAATTTATAAAAACATTTGCCACAATCATGGCAGCGATGCGATTTCTTCTCTGTGTGCGACCTCCTATGATAATTCAGGGACCCAGTGTTAGAAAAATATTTGCCACATTCAACACAGCAATAAAGTTTCTCTCCTGTGCGATCCTTCAAAGTGGTCAAGGAGGGTTCGAAGCGTTCAGACCGAGTGAATACTTTGCCACAATTCACCCTTGTGTGAATCCTCATATGAGAATCCAGATATCCCCACTGAGCAAAACATTTGCCACATTCATCACAGCGAAACTGATTACCTCTGGAGTGTATCATGATCCTATGAGAATTCAGTCTTCCCATCTGAGTGAAACGTTCACCACAATCACTACAGCAAAATGATTTATCTTCTGTGTGACGCCTCCTTTGCACTGGGGATTTCAGATCCATTGATTTTCTACCCTTGGATCTGATAAAGCTTTTTCCCTTTTCTGTCTGTGTCCTCCTTGATTCGGGCTGGGGCCGAGAGCCACTGGTTGGCTTTGAAAAATCCACTTCCTTAGGTTTTGTTCTGTCTTTGTACTCTTCACTTTGGGTTTGTGAGGACTGAGTTGAGTACTGATCATAGTCACTTTTCACCCAGGCAAGGGTGAATACAGAGTCCTCCTCCTTCTGGATGATACTGAATTCCTCCTGTTCCTCTTTAATCTGTATGGGGTTCAAGTCATCTTGCCCCAAATCGGGGCTCCACTCTTGTTTAAAGTGCTGCTGCTCAGGGGGAAACTCCACTTCAGAGACAATGAACTGCTCAAAGTCTGAAGGGAAGGAGAAAAGATGAGTTAGAATTTATAAGCTGATGAGATAGGGGTCTTTGCATCTTATTATGTCAGGCAGCGCATCATCATCATCAACTGACAGTGTAGATAAATTCTGATATAAAACAATGGGGTTCCTGTTGAAGTATAAGTTCAGCCTTTCACAATGTAATATTAGTTGGTTCATCACCTTGAAAGTAGTCTATGGGCCAGGAGGGTCTTTAAACAGCCACTACGAATGTTGGCAAACTTCAGCCACAACTAGAAAAACATATATGGAAGTGATAAGCAACTGTGCAATGTCAAATCAAATTAGGGCTGACCCCAATTAATCGACTGGTCGATTGTTTGGTCGTTAGGCTGTTGGTCGACCGAGATTATTTTAGTCGAGCAGTAACAAATATATATTTGCGCCCATCTCTGTGAACTAATCCAATGCGGCGGCCTAGACTAAAAGCCAATTTAAGTTTGATTCTAAAATGTGGCAGAGGCAGGCTGCTAGTGGAGTCATGGCAGAGGGGAAGAGGCGAAGCGAGAGGGTTTACTCCACCCCAAATCTGTCCACATTAAGCAGGTCATTAATTATTACGCAAGTGAGGAGTTTATGCATGGGGGGGTGTAACGGATGTGAAATGGCTAGCTAGTTAGCAGGTACGCGCTAATAGCGTTTCAATCAGTTACGTCACTTGCTCTGAAACCTAGAAGTAGTGGTTCCCCTTGCAAGGGCCGCGGCTTTTGTGGAGCGATGGGTAACGACGCTTCGTGGGTGACTGTTGATGATGTGTGCAGAAGGTCCCTGGTTCGCGCCCGTGTCGGGGCGAGGGGACGGTCTAAAGTTATACTGTTACATTGATGCTGTTGACCCGGATCACTGGTTGCTGCGGAAAAGGAGGAGGTTGAAAGGGGGGTGAGTGTAACGGATGTGAAATGGCTAGCTAGTTAGCGGGTACGCGCTAATAGCGTTTCAATCAGTTACGTCACTTGCTCTGAAACCTAGAAGTAGTGGTTCCCTTTGCTCTGCAAGGGCCGTGGCTTTTGTGGAGCGATGGGTAACGATGCTTCGTGGGTGACTGTTGTTGATGTGTGCAGAGGGTCCCTGGTTCGCGCCCGGGGCGAGGGGACGGACGTAAAGTTATACTGTTACAGGGGCAATGAGATTTGAATTTAGTCAATATAAAAATGTATTGCCATTTTGATCAATTAGGCTTTTTTGATCTAATAGAAGTTTTCGTAACACTTAGGTTGTTACAAGTGTACCACAGGAGGCTGGTGAGGGGAGGACGGCTAATAATAATGGCTGGAATGAAGTAAATAGAATGATATCAAACACATATCTTGATAAATGTCCATTGATTCCATTACTAGGAGCCCAGTCCTCCCAAATTATGGTGCTACTGATACAAATATGATGCACAGACATCCTGGTAAATTTGAGGAAAAAATGTTTTATATCGGAGTTGTCCCTGTTGAAAATCGAGACTTCAATGCATATTCATGAGGATAGCATAGCATCTTATTCTCCATTGAATACAGTCCGTTGACTTCAAAACCCCTCGTCAAATATTCCAAAAAGTATTAAAATAACGAGATATATCGACCAATCCAAAGAGAGGAACAGGCAGGAGCTTGACAGCCCCCTGTTCTGCTCTGTGGACATCAAATCCAATTGTTAGGGAGAAGACAAGCATCTCCTCATACAATTTATATGGGGCGTTTTCATTACGGAAACCGTTCACCGTTTTTAAAAACCAAGCGGAAGCAAACAAATTCTGGTAGGTCCCTCCCCGTTTCATTCGCTTCTGTTTAATAACTGTTTTGTAACAGAATCGGCGTAATGAAGATGCCCCCAACCAGAGTCGCGCCACTAGTTAGTTACCACAACCCAAGTAATAAACTTCTTATTTGGTGTGGTTTATCGCCGGTTGGCATCCAACGTCATGGTGCATTACCGCCATCTACTGCACTGGATAAACTAAAAACCTATCTGCCAGCTTAGTTGCTCTTAAAAAATAAAATATTTGAGACTATATCTATTACGTTCTACTCAATATACGCGTTAAACTAATTTCCTGTATCCCCTTCTCCCTCATTCGAGATCTCAGCCTCTCCCGGATTCTGCCCACACTGTAGCAATACATGCTCCACGGTCTGTATCTGTCATAAACCCCGCCTTTTCTACAATTTGTATTCTTAAAATCTGATTTTAAACCTAACCCTAAACACAATACTAACCTTATACCTAACCTTTAATACCAAAAAACAAATGTTTGTTTTCATAAATTTTTACAATAGAGACGATTGACTTTGCGGCAACTAGTGACAACCCCTGGTCATGTGTAACTGCAACTCAACATGGCTGCCGAGTTTGCTAGCTGTAGGCACATCAAAGGTTTTCTAGCCACGTTACTTAGGCTAGCTTCCTGCTGCATTTAATTAAATCCTCAACATTGCAAATGTTTATAAAATGAATACTGAGAAAGTAACAAACCTGCTCTATACAACTTTATCTCAGGTTTCAGGATGACATCAAGCAGCCCCTGTAGACGACCGTTGTCCTCTTTCGATAGATTAACGTTGTCCTGGTACTCTGATATCGTTTTTGCAACGGCTCTGAATATCTCATCTGCAGCGCCTGTACATCGYTGGTTAAAAATCACTCTCAACAACTCCAATTTAGACATTTTTTCAGATAATGCCAATGGCTAGCTAGCGTGTGTTGTGTGCCGTCCCCGGTGAAGCCAACAGTAATGAAGAACTTCCGGGGCAAGTTTTTTTTTTAATCCTTGAAAGTAAGAGTAATGTTACATGAAACTAAAATGAATAATCAAGGCCAAATTATATTATACTAGTTATAAAACACATGGATCGCTTGACGTAATTATGTTATATTTGTTTAGTTTTTTAAAACAGGGTTACCACTCTTTTCAAGAAATCATTCCATAACTTTTCCATAAAATGTTTTATCATGACTTCAAAGGAAGAAAGTACTCAATAGTGGGTAAAAAGTGACCATCCAAAGTACATATGCTTAACATCAGACTTTTTTTATGCGCTCTAGAGAACAACATAATACTTAGTTTTCAGTACTAATCTTAGGTCAATAAAGTATCATTGGCATACAAGTGCAGGTTACAATTTTTTACAGACAAGTTAATATCGTTAATGTAAAAAGTACAGGACCCAGAATCAACCCGAAGGACACCTTTCCTAATATCCAGAAAACCTGATTTAACACCATCAGGAGATATACATTGAGTTATATCTGTCAAGTAACTTTTAAACCAGTTACATGCAGCCTGGTCTAGGCCAATTGAAAGCCTCTGAATTAGCAGTGAGTGATTAACAGTATTGAAAGCCTTTGACAGGTTAATGAAGAGGGCAGCACGATGTTGCATTTTATCTATACAGCTATAGTTGTTATGTTTGTTCCTTGTATAATGACAACCCGGGGCGTAGGTTTAACTACTTTTAATGAACATATACTTCAGCTAGAGAACTCCTTGTTTAGCCATGCAAGGCGTTCTTCAACCACCTTGCCCCCCTCAAACATAGCCTGCTGGGTAATGTAGCCTAAATGTTAGTAACACAGAACAACACAACAGTAACCACATCATTTATAACTAGGGATGCAGCAGAGATAGTGTTATAACCTGGTCTAAAACCCCGACTGATGTACATTTAGAATACATTTCATAGATAAGAACGTTCTTAGCTGAGAATTAGTTAAGGATTCTAATATTTTAGCTAAGCAAGAACGTTTAGAAATAAGCCGATAATTATTTAGGTCACACGGGTCACCACTTTGTGAAGGGGGAGTACATGGGCCACCTTCAAAACCTTGGGCAAAACACACAATAACTACACACCGAAGTAGGTATCATACATCTGTACATAAACAATGTATCAATTCCCAAGGTGAAAATCCAGTTTGTTCAGGTAGAGAATGGCTACTGGTGTCTAGCGGGCTGAACTGGAATCTAATGGTTTCTACTGGATTCAATAGGACCAGTTTAAGTGGCCATTTGAGCTAGACTCGGTTACAGCTTGCATCAACGTGGGTTTTATCAGATCAAAATAATCGCATCACTATTGTTGAATCAATTATGACAGATTGTGCAGTGATTGCCTGGCAAAGTTAGAAAAGGTGACTAATATAATCAAGTTAAAACTATGAACAATAGTAACTGTATTTCTTACAAAATGTTACAAAATGTGACTCAATCGTCTGTCTGATGCACTTCCCTACACAGGGCACAGTCATGTTCCCGTGCATTCTCTCCATATGTCTACTTAAGCCTTGCTTTGTTTTGAAGCAATTATGACTTAGCCTATATAGTTTATTCTCCGTTTGTAGTCTCTAAAGACTATTTAATGCACTTTTGGCACTTAAGCATTTGACAGACGCTTGTAAGATTCCTCCTGTGTGCATGTCTCAAACACAGTAGCCACGTTTCCATCCACAGTTTGTATGAGAGTTAAATCTAATTCTATTTGATCACATTCATCTTTAGCAGATGTTATTGCGGATGTAGGGAAATGCTTATGTTTCTAGCTCCAACTGTGCAGTAATATCTAACAATTCACAACAATACACACAACCTAAAAGTAAAATAATGGAATTAAGGAATATATAAATATTAAGATAAGCAATATCAGAGTGGCATAGACTGAAATACAGTAAATAGAATACAGTATATACATATGAGATGAGTAAAGCAGTATGCGTTCCATTATTAAAGTGGCCAGTGATTTCAAGTCTATGTATATGGGGCAGCAGCCTCTAAGGGGTAGGGTTACGTAACTGGGTGGAAGCTGCCTAGTGATGGCTATTAATTAACAGTCTGATGGCCTTGAGATAGGAGCGGTTTTTCAGTCTCTCGGTCCCAGCTTTGAAGCACCTGTACGGACCTCGCCTTCATTGTTGTCCTTGATCTTTTTGGCCTTCCTGTGACATCGGGTGCTGTAGGTGTCCTGGAGGGCAGGTAGTTTGACCCCGGTGATGCGTTGGGCACCCTCTGGAGAGCCCTGCGGTTACGAGCGGTACAGTTGCCGTACCAGGCGGTGATACAGCCCAACAGGATGCTCTCAATTGTGCATCTGTAAAAGTTTGTGAGGGTTTTAGGTGCCATGCCAAATTTCTTCAGCCTCCTGAGGTTGAAGAGGCGATGTTGCGCCTTCTTCACTACACTGTCTGTGTGGGTGGACCATTTCAGATCGTCAGTGATGTGTACAATGAGGAACTTGAAGCTTTCCACCTGCTCCACTGCAGTCCCGTCGATGTGGACAGGGGCGTGCTCCCTCTGCTGTTCCCTGAAGTCCACGATCATCTCCTTTGTTTTGTCGACATTGAGTGAGAGGTTATTTTCCTGGCACCACACTCCCAGGGCCATCACCTCCTCTCTGTAGGCTGTCTCGTCATTGTTGGTAATCAAGCCTACTACTGTTGTGTCATCTGCAAACTTAATGATCGACTTGGAGGTGTACGTGGCCACACAGTCATGTGTGAACAGGGTGTATAGGAGGGGGCTGAGCATGCACCCTTGTAGGGCCCCTGTGTTGAGGATCAGCGAAGTGGAGGTGTTCTATACTGACATTTAGCCTGTTTGATTGCCTTACGGAGGGAATAACTACACTGTTTTTATGCTGCCATATTCCCAGTCACCTTGCAAATAGTTAAATGCGGTGGTTCGCGCTTTCAGTTTTGCGTGAATGCTGCCATCTATCCACAGTTTCTGGTTAGGGTAGGTTTTAAGTCACAGTGGGTACAACATCTCCAATACACTTCCTGATAAACTCAGTCACCGTATCCGTGTATTCGTCAATGTTATTCTCAGAGTCTACCCGGAACATATCCCAGTCCGCGTGATCAAAACAATCTTGGAGCGTGGATTCCGATTGGTCAGACCAGCATTGAATAGCCCTTATCCCGGGTACTTCCTGTTTGAGTTTCTGCTTATAGGAAGGGAGGAGCAAAATGGAGTCGTGATCAGATTTGCCGAAGGGAGGGCGGGGGAGGGCCTTGTAGGCATCCCAGAAATTGAAGTAGCAGTAGTTGAGTGTTTTAACAGCACGAGTACTACAGTCAATCTATTGATAGAACTTCGGTAGAGTTTTACTCAAAATTGCTTTGTTAAAATCCCCAGCTACAATAAATGCAGCCTCAGGATGTGATTTCCAGTTTTCATAAAGTCCAGATGAAAAATGTTTTTAATAAAATAAAAAGTTAGTCATACTGAGACAAAGGACCTTTTTTTACAGATGAGCCCTGAATTACATAAATTACAGAAAATACACACAAAAATATAAATACAAAATGCAAGCAGAAACAAAAACATTTATCAGTAATAAGGTCCATAATCAGCTTTCTGAATTGCCCTAAAGGCACCAGAACATCAAATTTAAAGAACATTTTGAAGATTATTTTTGGAACAAAAGGTGCAAGAAAACTAAAAAGAGAGACTAAAGGAATATGCATTTAGCCATTCACGAGACCGTGTGTGGTAACTTGTAAGTTTAAAGTCTGGTAATTATGTTAGGTAGGTACAGTGGGACTTTTTGTAAAAGAGTTTTATAAATGAAAACATGGCAATGCATCAACCTACGTGACATCAAATAGGGCCAACCAACTTTCTGGTAGAGAATGCAGTGATGAGTACTAAAATTGTCACCTGTAAAAAAGTGCAGTGGGCTATGATAAACTGCATCTAACAGCTATAATGAAGTGGCAGTTCATATTAATGATGTCACCATAGTTTAGGACCGATAGGAATGTCGACTGAATAATCAGATTTCTATTTAGCGAGAGGCAGGACCTATTTCTTTCTATAGAAGAAGCACGTTTTTATTCTCAGCTTCTTAAGTCATCAATACGCTTTATAAAAAGACACTTTTTAATCTTTCCAGATGCCCAGATATTTGTAAGCAGGGACACAATCAATCTGGACACAATCCAAAGTACATATGCTTAAAAATCAGACTTATTTTTATGCGCTCTAGAGAACAACATATTACTTAGTTTTCAGTACTAATTTCAGGTCAATAAAGTTTTTCTGTAATACAACGAAGGCAGACTGAAGTTCAGATAGAGCCTGGTCAACAGGATGGGGGCAATAACATACACAACAGTATCATTGGCATACAAGTGCAGGTTACAATTTTTTACAGACAAGTTAATACCGTTAATGTAAAAAGTACAGGACCCAGAATCAACCCGAAGGACACCTTTCCTAATATCCAGAAAACCTGATTTAACACCATCAGGAGATATACATTGAGTTATATCTGTCAAGTAACTTTTAAACCAGTTACATGCAGCCTGGTCTAGGCCAATTGAAAGCCTCTGAATTAACAGTGAGTGATTAACAGTATTGAAAGCCTTTGACAGGTTAATGAAGAGGGCAGCACAATGTTGCCTTTCATCTATACAGCTAACCACATGTATAACTAGGGATGGAGCAGAGATAGTGCTTTGACCTGGTCTAAAACCAGACTGATGTACATTTAGAAAACATTTTAAAGATATGAAAGTTCTTAGCTGAGAATTAATCAAGGATTCTAATATTTTAGCAAGGCAAGAAAGTTTAGAAATAGGCCAATAAGTATTTCGGTCACAAGGGTCACCACCTTAGTGAAGGGGGAGTACATGGGCCGCCTTCCAAACTTTAGGGGTAGTACCAGATATATAATCGTCAGGTTAAAAATATGTGTTAATAATACAGAAATCAGGGAGGCAGTGAGCTGTGGCAAAAATGTATCAGGAATATCAGCCACAGGGGATTTTTTTTAACATCAATCTTAAGAAAAGGCATCGAGCACGTCACAGATAGTAAATTGTTGAAATGAAAACAAAAGATTGACTAGAAGTTGACTGGTTAACCGTCGTGTCAGCTAGAGGCTGGCAGAGGGAAGAGCAGTCAATTAAACCAGTTTTTCTCAAATAAAAAGCCTGCCGGGATGAAATAATGATTAAAAGCATCATTTATCCCATTCTTCTCAGTTATGATCCCATTCTTCTCAGTTACGATGCCAGAGTCAGACAGAACTTGCTTAGGCACGGAAGGAGGAATTTGTACACTTCAGCACATTGACTGTTTTCCCAAATTTTGAAGAATCACCAGCAGAGCATAAAAAAATAGCTCGATTTAGCTTTCTTAATCAAAAATAGTACATCTGTTTCTCAATTGTCTGAAAAATTGTCAGTTTTCCTTGAATTGGCCCAGGCCTGACTTCTAATCTGAATGAGCTAAGATGAAAGCCAAGGGTTGGATCTATCTTTGATCCTGAATAGTTTAAAAGGGGTGTGTGTATCTGCCAGAGGAATACAGTTGCAAGAAAAAGTATGTGAACCCTTTGGAATTACCTGGATTTCCACATAAATTGGTCAAAAGAATGTGATCTGATCTTCCTCTAAGTCACAACAATAGACAAACACAGTGTGCTTAAACTAATAACAAATTGWATTTTTCTTGTCTATATTGAATACATTATTCTAAACATACACGGTATAGGTTGGAAAAAGTATGTGAACCCCTAAGCTAATGACTTCTCCAAAAGCTAATTGGAGTCAGGACTCAGCTAACCTGGTGTTCAATCAATGAGACGAGATTGGAGATGTTGGTTAGAGCTGCMCTGCAATATAAAAAAAACAATCCCAAAATGTGAATTTGCTATTCACATGAAGCATTGCCTGATGTGAACCATGTCTCAAACAAAAGAGCTCTCAGAAGACCTAAGATTATGAAATATTTGCCAGTCATGGTAGCATGTGGTTCCTCCCCTCGGTCTCCGCATATTCTAACAATTAGTGAAACATTTACAACAATCCTGACTGCAATATACTTTAAATCACTGATTATCGCCAGTGGTGAAAGATCTGCTACTATAGCGACAATGATGTGATTTTCCTCGTGTGAATCCTCATATGTGCTGTCAGATTACCTTTATGACGAAAATATTTGCCACAATAATGACAGCTATAAGACTTCTCTGTGTGAATCCTAATGTGAGACCTCAGATTACTAGGACGAGCAAAACATTTGCCACAGACCTGGCAGCAAAGCGGTTTTTCCCCTGTRTGAATCCTCATATGAAGCGTCAGATCACCAACTCGAAAGAAACATTTGCCACAATCATGACAGCGATGAGTTTTCTCCCCTGTGTGCGTCTTTCTGTGATAGTTCAGGTACCCAACTTGAGTAAAACATTTGCCACATTCACCACAGCTATGYGGTTTCTCTCCTGTATGGGCCTTCCTATGAGCATCCAGTTTTCCCATCTGAGTGAAACGTTCCCCACAATCACTACAGCAAAATGGTTGCACTTCTGTGTGACTCCTTTGCACTGGTGATTTCAGATCCATGRATTTTCTACCATTCGAGCTTTGTCCTTTTTCTGTCCATGTCTTCTTCAATTTGCACTGGGGATGAGAGTCACTGGTTGTCTCTGAGGAATCATCTTCCTTAGGTTCTGTTTTGATCTKTTCAGTCGAGTCCATTCGGTCTTTTTCACTTTGGRTTTGTGAGGACTGAGTTGGGTACTGATCATAGTCACTTTTCACCCAGGCAGGAGTGAATACAGAGTCTTCCTTCTCCTGGATGATACTGAATTCCTCCTGTTCCTCTTTAATCTGTATGGGGTTCCAGTCATCTTTCCCCAGACTGGGGCTCCACTCCTGCTGCTCGGGGGGAAACTCCACTTCAGAGACAATGAACTGCTGAAAATCTGTAGGGAAGGAGAAAGGATGAGTTAGAACTGAAATGCTGATTAGCTGGTTTTAGCAACGCTAGTATTTACACACTAGCAACCCTAGGAATTAGCTTGAAAAAACCCAAAAACAGAGGTCTGCCGGAGGACAGAAGTAAAAAAAAAAAAAAAACATTTTAAACTTACTCCGCCGATTGTCTGTAGGCTTGGTCCTTATGCATCTAATAGAACATAAATTAAACAGACATTCCAAGCATGAGTCTGTTGTAGACCCACTTCCTCTTCACTGACCTCATGTAAAAATAAAAGTCCTTTACCTGCGTCATACCTGCACAAAAAAAACAAGAACTTGTGGGGGACTTTTATTTTGACATGAGATAAGCAGAGAGGAACTGACCTYGCTGAGGAACTGCATCGGTCTACAACAGACCCGTGTTTGGAAATTCTGTTCAATTATACAGTACCAGTCAAAAGTTTGGACACACCTMCTCATTTCAGGGTTTTTCTTAATCGTTTACTATTTTCTACATTGCAGAATAATAGTGAAGACATCAAAACTATGAAAYAACAGATATGGAATCATGTAGTAACCAAAACAGTGTTACACATGAGATAGTCACCTGGAATGCATTTCAATTAACAGGTGTGACTTGTTAAAAGTTAATTTGTGGAATTTCTTTCATTCTTAATGTGTTTGAGCCAATCAGTTGTGTTGTGACAAGGTAGAGCAGGTATACAGAAGATAGCCCTATTTGGTAAAAGACCAAGTCCATATTATGGGAAGAACAGCTCAAATAAGCAAAGACAAATGATAGCCCATCATTACTTCAAGACATGCAGGTCACTCAATACAGAAMATTTCAAGAAGTTTAAAAGTGTCTTCAAGTGCAGACTCAGAAAACGTCAAGCGCTATGATGARACTGGCTCTCATGAGGACCGCCACAGGAAAGGAAGACTCAGAGTTAACTCTGCTGCAGTTACCAGCCTCAGAAATTGCAGCCCAAATAAATGCTTCAGAGTTTAAGTAACTGACACATCTCAACATCAACTGTTCAGATGAGACTGCGTGAATCAGGCCTTCATGGTCAAATTGCTGTAAAGAAACCACTCCTAAAGGACACCAATAAGAAGAAGAGACTTGCTTGGGCCATGAAACATGAGCAATGGACATTAGACCGGTGGAAAACTGTCCTTTAGTCTGATGAGTCCAAATTTAAGATTTTCAGTTCCAACCGCCGTGTCTTTGTGAGACGCAAAGTAGGTGAACGGATGATCTCCGCATGTGTGGTTCCCACCGTGAAGCATGGAGGAGGTGTGATGTTGTGGGGGTGCTTTGCTGGTGACACGGTCAGTGATTAATTTACAATTCAAGGCACACTTAACCAGCATGGCTACCACAGCATTCAGCAGCGATAGGCCATCCCACACCTCCGGGCTGTGTAAAGGATATTTTACCAAGAAGAAGAGTGATGGAGTGCTGCATCAGATGACCTGAATGCCATGCCAAGGGTGTGCAAAGCTGTCATCAAGACAAAGGGTGGCAACTTTGAAGAATCTCAAAATATAAACTACATTTTGATTTGTTTAACACTTTTTTGGGGTTACTACATGACTCCATATGTGTTATTTCATAGTTGATGTCTTCACTATTATTCTACAATGTAGAAAATAGTTTTTTTTTTTTATAAAAAAAACTTGAATGAGTAGGTGTGTCCAAACTTGACTGGTACTGTACATTCCATTCGATTTGTATTTATTTAATCCTCCCTGCATAAGAACCAAGCCTACAGACAAGCGACAGAAAAAGTAGAAGTTGAATTTTATGTCATTTATGGCTTCTGGTGGACAATTCAGCTATTTAGGAAGTTAATTCCCCATCAACGTGTAAATACTAGYGCTGCTAGCGCAGCTACACACTGATTAGATAGCACATAAGCACCTATCTGACATAACAGGGTCTAGGATAGGATAGCCCATGACTTATTTTTTTTTTTAAATAGCCCATCGGATAGTTCAGGATTTTGCACTTATATGTACTGTTGTCGATTGACCAAAACAGTTGTTGAAGTGTGTATTAATGGGCAATCATTTTACCAGCAGCAGCAATCTGACTCGACTGATTATAATGGAAAAGGCATAGCTCAATATTGGTCTAAACACCACTAATGGTCCATTTAAAAAAAACGCTGATCAGCTGCTCGATTAAGTTCTGGATCCATACATGTTAAGAGAAAAGATGAAGAGATGCTAGAACGAGGAAGAGATGCTAGAACGAGGAGCGGATCATTTGCTCTATTCAGATGTAACATTATTAATATCGACTGGATTTGAATCATTTACTCTATTCAGATGTAACATTATTAATATCGACTGGATTTGTGACGCAAATTCGTTCTTAATTTCTCTCGCTATATGAGACCTGCAGTATTGATCGTAGAGTTAGAATCCTAGAGCAGACAAAGCCCAAACCCCCGATCAAACCACAGACATTTCCAGTCAAATATCAGGAGAGAGGTTTGCCTGACGACTCATCCTGAATTTAATTCCACTGCTCTATCGACAGCTCCATACATTCAGTCTGAAACTGTCACCAGGAGCGATCGGCCCACGAAGTTGAAAATCCCACTCAGTTGACTACATTAAAATGACGGAAGCCCTCAAAAGTGTTACCCATGCTAATAGGGYCTTTTGGCMACAATCATTCTTTATGATCCAGACTCATCGTGGAGGGGAAATGTTAGTGGGCTTGGCGTTTGGCCGAAACGATGTGGATGAGTAGTCAGGCTAGCGGGAGGTAGGTTGCTGCTGATTTACAGCGGTCTGCACTTGATGGGCTGTAGTGCACAAGGCCCACAACCRGCTGCCACAGTGGGTCTGCAACTGTATGCTGCAGGCAGCATTATTCAATTAAATACATCCGGAGTGAGAATAACAGATTTCTGTTTATAGTCAAATAAATTCATTATTGAATTTAGTTAAAACTATGTAACGACATTCAAACATTTTTAGCATTATGATTCCATTATTTCTATCCATCAGTTTCAAGACAGGACTTTTCATTGGAAGGCCGAACATCCAATTTCACCATCTTTACTCATTGTTAATGTTGCTCACTTCAGTCATAGCGTAGCGCCCCCGTGGCAGCTTGCAAGTCATAAAAATCCAACTAGACGTTCATTACTACCTTTCTCTCTCGTCGGAATGGTRCTATGCCACGATAAAGACAGCGTGGAGCCGGCGCGGGATATGGCTCGGAAAATGTACCGCAATCCCATTATCCCCACTGACAAATCAAGAARAYTGAAATACTGCTAGCCTAGCAAGCTGACAAAAAAATACAAATTTCAAACTTCTTGATTTGTCAGTGGGGATAATGGGATAATAGAGCTCGCCAGCTTGAAGGCCTTTAAGATGGAAATTATTTAAGTCTGGTTCGTTCAGCCATTCCTAAGGGGGAAATTAATGGGGAAAGAAAGGGGTTTTGGGATAAATGCCCGAAAATAAGGTCTGAGGTTAACAACCTTGAAGAATCTCCTTCTTCTGTGGGTTTTATGGCAGACTACAACCCAAAAAGGTGTATTACYGCCACCAACTGGACGGGGTTGAAAAAACCAAGGTCAAAATAAAACCCATACATGACAGGGAAAACTAACTTAATCCACCCACAATAAAACAAAACATCACATTGACAAAACCAAAACTCAAATCTCCATATCTCCCTTCTCAGGCTCTATGACCTGAGAGGCTGGTAATGGCTTGTGACAATACTCCATGCAACTCCTTCGCCGAGAAGTCTATCAGTCCCAGGGACCGTTCCGCCGCATCCACAATGATATCTATTTTCCTGGACTTCCTCTCCACCTTGGCAGTGCCATTAATCACTGTAGCTATAAAAGGCCACGTTCTTAAACTTTAACATATCTAGGTCTTTCTTGCTGTTGAACGGAAACCCCCGCAGCCTTCAGTGAAGGTCTATCCAACACTATGTACTCTTCAGGAGCGCCATTCAAACCCTCAACCCTTTTTAACAGTCGCTGTATATGAAATGCTCAGGACAGCCCTGTGGCCACCTCATTCTCTTTCACCCATGTTGGKAATTCATGGTTCCCACCACAATTGCAACATGTCCCATTTTCATCACTTTTAAAACACATCATACGAACTTTTCCACAACTTGAACATCTCGGCTTTTCCCTTCTGCAAAACACTTGAAACATGTCCAAAAGCTTTACAATGATCACACTGCATTGGTCTTGGAACAAACGCTCGGGGTGTAGTTTATATATCCCAACTGCACTTGAGTAGGGAGAGACTCCATATAACTTTTTTTTAAAGAATGGAGGATACTCCGTCACTTTTTCTTCATTCACCACACGATTCATCCGACGAGCATCACTCACTCCAGGAATATTTTTCATCTGTGCAACGTCGACTCCCCACGAACCGCCAGATATTACCCCCTTCTGTGTCTCTTCGGAACAGGCACACCCTGGGCACATAAAACTTCAAAAAAAATCGGGTGAGACGCAACACACTCTCCTTCTTATCCTCAGAAGAACAAAAAACCTAACCAAGCCTGCCTCTCGTGATCCTCACAGCCTTCACTTTACCCAGCACTCTCTCCACCAGTTTGGTTATATCAAATGGATTCGTMAAAAATTGGKAATCCAATCAGCTKCTCCTCATTAACAAAACATACTCCTRCAAGATAAAGGACATTCTCATCACTGTTTGCAACTTTGGTCCGTTTTCTATTMTTTTGGACAATATTCMAATTCTCCTCGAGTCCCCCGCCATTATATTCACGGTCCACATCAGCGTTCGCTTCTGCCATCTTTTCGCTGTCGGATGTCAGGGTGAATAGTTACTTCAGGTACACCCTTCAAAAACAACTACTCGCCCATCGTTATGACAGCTACGCCAAAGATAGCATTATTACTACCTTGATCTACGTGCGTGTGGGTGGAGTGGGATTTTGTCTTTAGGAGATATTATACATTTTGATCTATGAGATAAYATCCGCCAGTGTACATTACCTTTGAATTCTTTGTGCTTGTTTTTATCAAATGAATGCTTCAAAATTCACAAAAGGTTACATTAGCTGATGTAGATTCTCAAAACGTATAAAATGTCTTAAGTACTTTACACCACTGCCATTAATATTGCTCTCTATTAGGAGTACGAGTACAGCGCTACGAGAAAGAGATCAACTTGACCATTACTTGGTTTACAATGATTAACGTTAGTTCAAAGGCTGACAACAGCCCGTTACAAATTGATAGCCAACCTTCGTCATCGTGAGTGTCGTCCGCATCATCTTCATTGGCCGCGGGGTAATTTCCCGAAATATTGTTATTTATCSGTGAGCCGCTGCTGACAGGCGTCTGACCTTCTTTGCAACTCACCGACCTGTAACTCGACTCAGCCAGGCTGAGTTGCTTCTGTAGTATTTTGATTTGTTCCTTGCTTTGAGAGACTTCTGCACGTAATGCTCCACAACAATCTTCTACTAATTTACAAATCTCTGTAACCGCAGCGGAGGCGAATATGTCCATGATGACAGAGCTTATCCGTTGATGCAAAACACGCRTTTCCGACATTTTAAACCCTTTGCTTTTGTGAAACCTGTGACAACTACTACTACTATGAAGATTAAAAACGTCCAACAAAAGTTATTTTTTGCTAACTTGTTCAAGAAATAGTAATATTTGTAAGAATAGCTGGCTTATTGTCATCAATATTCCTCCATCATTGATAACGGTGTCTTTCTTTGCGAGCTCATCCGGTCAGATTTTAGATAGACGGCAAGCTAGAAAGCGCCACCTACGGCGTGGAGACTAGAAGGTGCATTACCCAGAGAACTCGTTGCGCTTAACGTTGTATTTGGGGTATTCTCTTACTGTGGGAGTTATTCCTAAGCTTTGCAGAATCATTGTTTAGCATTGAGAAAATCATAGTTTTTTTGGTGTTTATCATGCTATCAACTTGAATAAAGGATCTAGCACTGGAGTAGTCTTAACCTCAGACAAACTATGTGAGGTTGTATTAGTCTCAAGATCATGTGCAAAGCAAAATGCAGAAATCCTGTAGAAGCATAAACCTGCACAATTCCTTCAGAGGCCCAAAATCCTGTGGGATTCCTGTGGATCTTTCCTTGTTTTCCTAGTTAACCATCCTAATATCCATTCATCATTCATTCTGCAATATCCTTTCATGATTCAAACTGCAATAATAAAACGGCACCAGACCATTCAACTGCAATCCTCCTCTCTGTTTTAATGGCAACCACCACCATAGCCCCAACTCAAACCAGCAACAGTTACAGTCCTTTACCACCACAACTCTGATATTATTTTTTTTACAAGGCCAGCTAGTGTTGACTTTTACAGTCTGACAGCCTGGAGATTGAAGCTGTACTGTCTCCTCCTTCTAGATGGTAGCGGGAGGAACAAGTGGCTGAGGTCCTTTATGATCTTCTTGACCTTCCTCTGACACAGGGTGCTGTCGATGTCTTGGAAGGCAGGCAGTGTGAGTTTGACAGCACCACCGCCTGGAGAGCCATGCGGTTGCAGACGGTGCAATTGCTGTACCAGGTGGTGAGACAGGCCGACAGGACATAGGATACTCTCAATGGTGCATCTGTAGATTGTGGAGGCCAGATGACCTGGCCTCCACAATCACCCGACCTCAACGCAATTGAGATGGTTTGGGATGAGTTGGATTGCAGAGTGAAGGAAAAGCAGCAAACAAGTGCTCAGCATATGTGGGAACTCCTTCAAGACTGTTGGAAAAGCATTCCAGGTGAAGCTGGTTGAGAGAATTCCAAGAGTGTGCAAAGCTGTCATCAAGGCAAAGGGTGGCTACTTTGAAGAATCTCAAATATAAAATATATTTTGATTTGTTTAACACTTTGTTGGATACCACATTATTCCATATGTGTTATTTCATATTTTTGATGTCTTTACTGTTATTCTACAATGTAGAAAATAGTAAAAAATATAGAAAAACCCTTGAATGAGTAGGTGTGTTCAAACTTTTGACTGGTACTGTAAGTATTCTTACATAGGTATTTCTCTTGTCCAGGTGGGATAGGGCAGTGTGCAGTGCAATAACGTCATCCGTAGATCTGTTGGGGCGGTATGCGATTTGTAGTGGGCCAAGGTTGTTGGGTAAGGTGGCGGTGATATGATCCTTAACTAGCCTCTCAAAGCTCTTCATGAAGACATAAGTGAGTGCTACGGAGCGATAGTCATGTAGTTCGGTTACCTTCGCTCTCTTGGGTACAGGAACAATGGTGGACGTCTTGACGCAAGTGGGGACAACGGACTGGGATATTAGAGATTTAATATGTCCGTAAACATCCAGCCACCTGGTCTGCACATGTTCTGAGTATGCGATTTGGGATGCCGTCTGGGCCGGCAGCCTTGCAAGGGTTAACACACTTAAATAACTTACTAGCGTCGGCTACAGAGAAAAGAGCACGCAGTCCTCGTGAGCGGAGGGTGCCGGCGTTCGGAGGCTCAATGTTTTCCTCGAAGTGGACAAAGAAGATGTTTAGGTTATCTGGGACCAATGCGTCTGTCCACGACGTGGTTGGCTTTATGTTTATGATCCGTATTTGTCTGGAGTCCCTGCCACATACACTACGTGACCAAAAGTATGTGGACACCTGCTCATCGAACATCTAATTCCAAAATTATGGGCATTAATATGGATTATGTCCCCYTTATTCTGGGAAAGCTTTCTACTATATGTTGGAACATTGCAGCTGGGACCTGCTTCCATTCAGCCACAAGAGCATTAGTGAGGTCAGACACTGATGTTAGGCTTGGTTCGCAGTTGGCGTTCCAATTCATCCCAAAGATGTTCGATGGGGTTGAGGTCAGAGTTCTGTGCAGGCCACTCAAGTTCTTCCACACCGATCTTGACAAACCATTTCTGTATGGTCCTTGCTTTGTGCACCGGGGAATTGTCATGCTGTTGACCGAGGCAGCTCTAGCAGGGCAGAAATTTGATGAACGGACTTGTTGGAAAGGTGGCATCCTATTATTGTGCCAAGTTGAAAGTCACTGAGCTCTTCAGTAAGGCCATTCTACTGCCAATGTTTGTCTATGGAGATTGCTCGATTTTATACACCTGTCAGCAACAGGTGTTGCTGAAATAGCCGAATCCACTCATTTGAAGGGGTGTCCACATACYTTTGTGGAAATATAGTGTATATCTCATGTTTGAGCAGTTTAATTGCAACTTCACCATGTCCCTTTACTGTCGCTTTGCCTCTTTGATTTCCTTACGTAAGTCAGAGCTAGTCTGTTTGTACAGTATATGTCCATGTTCCCAGTCACCTTGCCATGGTTAAATGCGGTGGTTCTCGCTTTCAGTTTTGCTCGAATGCTACCACCTACCCACAGTTTTTGGTTTGGATAAGTTCTAATTGTCACAGTGGGAACAACATCCTCTATGCACTTGCTGATTAACCTAGTCACAGAGTCAGTGTATACTTCAATACTATTCTCAGAGGCGGCCAGAAGGCCGTTTAAGCATGGGCAGCGCCATTGAGGGCTTCCGCCATGCTTCTGCCATTTTAAAGTCAAAGTACTCAACTGAGTGGGTATTCCTGTGGGTTGTAGCCTCTATGGCACAGATGGCATAATGGCACAGATAAAGATGAGTCCTCTATCTATCTCTATGGTTGTTTGGCATTCATTTGAATGCAACAAGAGTTACAAGGCACTTACAGGTCACATTTTTTAATCCTTCAAAATAAGATGTCCTGTAAACTGTGTAAAATGAATAATACAGGCAAAAATGATGGAACATATGCACAATAAAGTATACAAGCTTTATAGCTTTACTAACACATGGATCTCATTAAGTAATGATGTGATATATTTAGTATTGCTGGCAATGAAGCAAAAGTGACATTTAGGTTCCTAAAGGAAGAAAAATAAATGTATTATTTGTATGTATGTAGCTAGACCTATTATACATTATAAGCAGTATATTTATTACTTCCATAAAACATGATATGTTCCTAATGGTGAATATAATAAATATCAAAATCTTGTTCAAATGAGGACCACTTTGGAAACAAGCGTTTTAATTAATACTATTGAGTGACATCCTCTGGGTCCACATTGTACATTTTGTTGTATATGTCTGTAACCCCAAATAAATTCAATTCAAAAATCTATGTTGGAGATGCACTGTTGAGGCCCAAACAGGAATAAATCAAGTAAATTAGACTTCAGTCCCCCATGAAATAACACCATATATAGATTCTACAGTCCCTAGTGAGTAATCCCAACCACACTTTTACTTTGGCACCTAGAATAGTTTTTTCTCTATAAGCCAATATGTATTTCATGAATACAGTGTATTGCATTGGGGACATTTATTTGACCTTGGAACATGTTTTAAAACCCAAATGTAATGCAAATTGACATTTCCGAACTCCCGTGACCCGGAAATACTTATTTTATTGTTGCTGGCAAGTCGCTTGTAGCGCTGATTCAGTATATCATCTTTGGAGCGGATTTAGTTTTTTTTATTCCACATAATTTTTACGTGGACAAAGCCATATTCGTTGAATCGTCAACTCTCAATCGATTGAAAATGTCTCAACTACAGTTKCTGCGTGAGTTTTTAAATGAGCGTGTAATGGCTGCTGCTGTCGAAATTTTTGGGGCAGTTGAGAAAACGGTAGCTGAGTACCAAGAGGAAAATGATCGTCTACGGAGACTGCTGCGGATAGGTTCGTATGTACAACAACCATGTATGATCGCCTCATTCTACAATGTTTTAGAAATATATTATTTTCAACAGTGTTATGAAGCCGTCAATGTTTTGTGATTATTGGTGTCGTAAACATGTCCGCTAACTGGTTAACGTTAGCATTTTGTATGTTTGACATTTCTTTGGAAATACTAGTTACTATTATCGTGTATTTTGATAAGTGGTTTAGCAAAATTAAAATGTAATCGGCATTTGGTCCCCAGTTAGTGGCCACCTTATTATATCCATTTAATTGTGTTAAAACATAGACTTAAACTCAGCAAAAAAAGAAACGTCCTCTCACTGTCAACTGCGTTTATTTTCAGCAAACTTAACATGTGTAAATATTTGTATGAACATAAGATTCAACAACTGAGACATAAGCTGAACAAGTTCCACAAACATGTGACTAACAGAAATGGAATAATGTGTCCCTGAACAAAGGGGCGGTTAAAATCTAAAGTAACAGTCAGTATCTGGTGTGGCCACCAGCTGCATTAAGTACTGCAGTGCATCATCTCCTCATGGACTGCACCAGATTTGCCAGTTCTTGCTGTGAGATGTTACCCCACTCTTCCACCAACGCACCTGCAAGTTCCCAGACATTTCTGGGGGGAATGGCCCTAACCCTCACCCTCCGATCCAACAGGTCCCAGACGTGCTCAATGGGATTGAGATCCGGGCTCTTCGCTGGCCATGGCAGAACACTAACATTCCTGTCTTGCAGGAAATCACGCACAGAACGAGCAGTATGGCTGGTGGCATTGTCATGCTGGAGGGTCATGTCAGGATGAGCCTGCAGGAAGGGCACCACTTGAGGGAGGAGGATGTCTTCCCTGTAACGCACAGTGTTGACATTGCCTGCAATGACAACAAGCTCAGTCCGATGATGCTGTGACACACCACCCCAGACCATGACGAACCCTCCACCTCCAAAACGATCCCGCTCCAGAGTACAGGCCTCGGTGTAACGCTCAAACCTTCGACGAAAAACGCAAATCTGACCATCACCCCTGGTGAGACAAAACCGCGACTCGTCAGTGAAGAGCACTTTTTGCCAGTCCTGTCTGATCCAGCGACGGTGGGTTTGTGCCCATAGGCGACGTTGTTGCCGATGATGTCTGGTGAAGACCTGCCTTACAACAGGCCTACAAGCCCTCAGTCCAGCCTCTCTCAGCCTATTGGGAACAGTCTGAGCACTGATGGAGGGGTTGTGCGTTCCTGGTGTAACTCGGGCAGTTGTTGCCATCCTGTACCTGTCCCACAGGTGTGATGTTCGGATGTACCGACCCTGTGCAGGTGTTGTTACACGTGGTCTGCCACTGCGAGGACGATTATCTGTCCGTCCTGTCTCCCTGTAGCACTGTCTTAGGCATCTCATAGTATGGACATTGACATTTAATGCCCTGGCCACATCTGCAGTCCTCATGCCTTCTTGCAGCATTCCTAAGGCACGTTCACACAGGGAGCCTGGGGATCTTTATTTTGCTGTTTTCCAGAGTCAGTAGAAAGGTCTCAAGTTTTCATAACTGTGACCATAATTGCCTACCGTCTGCAAGCTGTTAGTGTCTTAACGACCGTTCCACAGGTGCATGTTCATTAATTGTTTATGGTTCATTGACAAGCATGGGAAACAGTGTTTAAACCTTTTACAATGAAGATCTGTGAATTTATTTGGATTTTTTGAATTTATCTTTGAAAGACAGGGTCCTGAAAAAGGGACATTTCTTTTTTTTGCAGAGTTTAGCTCTCTTCTCTTAAGCGTTTAATAGATAACTGGCTAGTTGGTTAGCTTTTTGGTTTAAAAACATTTACTGACCTGCTGCGCTCTCCTGTTGACTGACTTGACCTCACCAACATCTTTTTCAGTGTTGGAACCAAATAATTATTTACTTATTTACCGATTTCTCTTATGTTTTGACAAAGTAGACACTAGTTTAATGCTAAAATATATAGGAATATGAATAACAGATATTAAATAAAACATTAATTTCAGTGGTGTGCACTGACATGAACAGTAAAACACTGTGTTGGTGTCGCAGTGATTCACTTGGAATCTCAGTGAAGGAAAAACACGACATGGGTTGAATAAATCTATAGATATTAGATTCATAAATACATACATAAAAGCAAACAAAACAACAACTAAATCTCGACCTCCATCCCTATATTGTCACACACATCGCATTAAAAGTCCAGCTCCACCACCCCCTCTGCGTCCCCACTGCACACAGCAGCAGTGGGTCCAGTGCTGGCAGAAGTCACAGCACACACATGGCACCTCCGACTCACGCTCCTGAGGGGAGCTTGCAGGTGGATCACGCTCCCGCAGCGGGCACAGCAGATAGTGCTTTCAGCTACTTGTATTTGAAAAACAAAATCAAATTGATGAACATAGAGGTATTACAGCAACGATAGTAGTTGATACAACTGAGAGAAGATTATGAAGTACCTGAGGGTGGTGCTAGAGGTGGCGTGACAATTTTCTTTTCTCGTTAGTGTCGTGGGAAAGAACCAAAACACAGAGCGGCTTTAAAACGTCTTCAGGAAAACCAACCTAATGTAACAACATGTTAGAAACAAACACATCATTATATTTTCCTCCAGATTCACATTTATGTATTTTCCAAGCTATAGCACACAATATTTTACATACAGCAGGTTGTTAAAGGACCAAAGTACACTGCTAAAAAAAATAAAGGGAACACTTAAACAACACAATGTAACTCCAAGTCAATCACACTTCTGTGAAATCAAACTGTCCACTTAGGAAGCAACACTGATTGACAATAAATTTCACATGCTGCTTGTGCAAATGGAATAGACAAAAGGTGGAAATATAGGCATTAGTTAAGACACCCCCAAAAGAATGGTTCTGCAGGTGGTGACCACAGGACCACTTTCTCCAGTTCCCTATGCTTTCCCTGGATGATGTTTTGTTCACTTTTGAAATGCGGGCGGTGCTCTCACTCCTAGTGGTAGCTATAGCGAGTGCTTACAACCCACACAAAGTGGCTCAGGTAGTGCAGTTCATGTCCAGGATGGCACATCAATGCGAGCTGTGGCAAAAGGTTTGCTGTGTTCTGTCAGCGTAGTGTCCAGAGCATGGAGCGCTACCACGCAGACAGGCCAGTACATCAGGAGACGCTGGAGGAGCCGTTAGTGAGGGAACAACCCAGCAGCAGGACCGCCTACCTCCCGCCTTTGTGCACAGAAGGTGCACTGCCAGCAGCCCTGCAAACATGACCTCCAGCAGGGCCACAAATGTGACATGTGTCTCTCAAACCGGTCAGAACAGACTCCATTAGCCGGTGGTATGAGGGGCCCGACCGTCCACAGTGGGGGTTGTGCTTAACAGCCCCAACACCGTGCAGGGACGTTTTGGCATTTGCCAGGAAACACCAAGATTGGCAATTCGCCACTGGCGCCTGTGCTCTTCCAGATGAAACGCCAGGTTCACACTGAGCACATGAGCTTACATGTTGACAGACGTGACACGATCTGAGACGCCGTGGAGGAACGTTTCTGCTGCCCTGCAACATCCTCCAGCATGACCGGCTTTGCGTGGGTCAGTCATGGTGGCGGTGGCATTTCGTTTGTGGGCCGCACAGCCCTTCCTGTGCTCGCCAGCAGGATAGCCTGACTGCCATTTAGGTACCGAGATGAGATCCTCAGACTCTTGTGAAGACCATATGCTGACACATCCACATTTGTGCCTGCGCTGGAGGTCATTTGCAGGGTTCTCTGCAGTGCACCTCCCTTGCACCACAGGCGGAGGGTAGCCGTCCTGCTGCTGGCGTTGTTTGCCCTCCTACGGGCCTCCTCCTACGCTCTCTGACTGTACTGGCCTGTCTCCGTTAGCGCCTCCGATGCTCTGGACACTACGCTGACCAGACACAGCAAACCTTTTTGCCACAGCTCGCATTTGATGTGCCAATCCTTGGATGAACATGCACTACCTGAGCCCTTGTGTTGGGTTTCGTAGGACTCCGTCTTCAATGCTACCACTAGAGTGAAAGCACCGCCAGCATTCAAAAGTGACCAAAACATCAGCCAGGAAGCATAGGAACTGAGAAGTGGTCTGTGGTCACCACCTGCAGAACCATTCCTTTTTTGGGGGTGTCTTACTAATTGCCTATAATTTCCACCTTTTGTCTATTCCATTTGCACAACAGCATGTGAAATTTATTGTCAATCAGTGTTGCTTCCTAAGTGGACAGTTTGATTTCACAGAAGTGTGACTGACTTGGAGTTACATTGTGTTGTTTAAGTGTTCCCTTTTATTTTTTTGAGCAGTGTATTTTGTCTGCTTCGTTTTTTGTTTTTTTTTGCCATGAAAAAAACAGCCCTATTAGGCAGAGCATGTTTCATGAAAAGTATTTAACTCTTTTACATCAATACCTCTAGAGGAAGCTGCAGGGGTTTTTGAAATAGGTGGAAACTGGTGCTACAGGCTATAAATATATAAAGAAAAAAAATAGTGTTAAACATAGCAGTTTATAAAACGCATGCATAACAGTAACTATTTAATCATTTAACATGTTTACCTCTAGAGGTGGTGGTTTACCAGCATGGAGAAAAACCGACTGTCACGAAAACCTGGAAGTGATTTGAATTTATAATAAATAAATAAAACATTGACAAACTTTTTAAATTAAATCGCTTTTTCTCTTTAGTTTATTGAGAAGTAATTGGAAATAGATTCTAGATTTTCAATCATTTGAATTGGAATTTCAGTTTACTTCTTGAATTTACTGACTTAAAGGGTCAATCTGCGATTGGTACATACATTTTTTTACCTTTTTAAAATGAATAATATACCCATGGATTCTTAAATATAATTTATGGATGTCTTGTAACCCAACAGAACCCCAAATATAGGCTTGTTTTTTTACAGTGTTTCTAAACAATGTAATTGTAAACAACCACTTTATAGCCTCAACATGTTTAAAACGGTCATTTTGATATCATAACTGGTCAGTCCTTACACCCATAGCTCTGTCTATGAATTTGAGAGCGGTTCCATTTAGCAAGCCTCACCYCTTTACCAAAACAGTGGCGGGGTACCCGCTTTGTTATTGTTGGAACTGCAGATTGCTCCTTTCAATTCAAATTCACTGTAACCCTGATGTCTAAAGACTGGATAACCTTAGCCCCCCCCCCTCTCATTCCCTCCAGATTCCTTGCAGCTTTCTCTCGCTGTCTCTGAAGAGGAGGTTCTCCCTGAGCATCAGCATTGTGAGCAGGAGTGGAGCTTCAGTCTGGGACAGGAGAACACTGAAGCCACACAGATTAAAGAGGAAGAGGAGCAAATCAGTCAGGAGGAAGAACAGCTTCAAGAGCTCTTTGATACCAAAAACACAATTTTCACTCCTGCCTGTATGACAAGTAAATGTGATCAGGTGGACCCCTTGACTCCTCCTCAAATCCAGACTTTGGAGAACAGAGAGTGTGACCCGAAACAAGTGAATCTCACACCTTTTGGCACTGTGACTCAGCTAAAGGCTCTCAACATTCCATGTGACCCTCCAAATAATCAAAACAATGCATCCAGCCACAGCACAGCCGAAAGCAGTGACCCAATAGGACGCGACAGCAGCCCAACATTAGATCCCAGCCCACCATTGACTCACAACYCACCATTTAAGAAACATAGATCCAAACCCAGCAACACAGCTATAAAAACTCTCCGCTGCTGTGACTGTGGTGAAACGTTTGCTCTAAAAGCTGACCTGCAGATGCATGTGACTCTCGCCAAGAAGCCCAGTGAATGCCAATTCTGCAAACATTTCTATAGATCTACCTGTAAACTGAAGGCCCATGTTAGACTGTGTCACGATGGGAAAACCAGCACCTTCCCCTATTTTGGAAAGACCTTCAAACTAGAAGGAGATCTGTCCAAGCACATGATTCACACAGGAGAGAAACGATTTAGCTGTGGTGACTGTGGGAAAAGTTTCAGTCTCAAGAGGAACCTAACCGAACATGTTTGGACTCACACAGGGGAGAAGCCATTTAGCTGTAGTGACTGTTAGATCCCAGCCCACCATTGACTCACAAACTCACCATTTAAGAAAACATAGATCCAAACCCACAACACACAGCTATAAAAACTCTCCGCTGCTGTGACGTGGTGAAACGTTTGCTCTAAAAGCTGACCTGCAGATGCATGTGACTCTCGCCCAGAAGCCCAGTGAATGCCAATTCTTTCAAAAACATTTCTATATGAATCTACCTGTAAACTGAAAGGCCCTGTTAGACTGTGTCACGATGGGAAAACCAGCACCTTCCCCTTATTTGTGGAAAGACCTTCAAACTGAAGGAGATTCTTGTCCAAGCACATGATTCACACAGGAGAGACAACGATTTAGCTGTGTGGACGTGTGGGAAAAGTTTCAGTCTCTAGAGGAACCTAATGACCGAACATGTTGACTCACAACATTGTGGGGAGAGCCTTTAGGCTTAGTGACGTGTCGGAAGAGCTTCAAACAGAAGGGGACACCTTAACCATGCATAAACTGCGCTCACACAGGAGAGAAACCATTAGCTGTGGTGACTGTGGGAAGAGCTTCAAGTCGCATACCGCAGCTCCTATAAACATGCATAAACTGACTCACACAGGAGAGAAACCATTTAGCTTGTGATGACTTGTGGTGGAAAAGTTTTAATTTGAAGGATCCCTAAAGAAACATACATTTACTCACACAGGAGAGCAAACCCTTTAGTTGTGTGACTGTGGAAAATTTTAATTTGAAGGGACTCCCTAAAGAAACCATAAATTTACTCACACAGGGGAGAACATCATATAGTTGTGGTGACTGTGGGAAAAGTTTCAGTCTCAAGAGGAAACCTAACCGAACATGTTTGGACTCACACAGGGGAGAAGCCATTAGCTGTAGATGTATTTGTTCAGGTGGACATGTTTTGGGAAGATGGCTTCCATACACACAGAGCTAGCGGGGAGAACAACGCGCCTTAACTCCAGGCGGGATAAACTGAACTCCCCACAGAGAGATGCAACTCCATTTTAAGCTGTTGGTGACCTGTTGAAGCAGCTTCAATCTGCAAAGCA
>NC_036867.1:35062869-35102076 GCF_002910315.2 Salvelinus sp. IW2-2015 | reverse complement strand
TAGTGACTGTGTGAAGAGCTTCAAAACAGAAGGGACACCTAACCGTGCATAAACTGACTCACAGAGAGAAAACCATTAGCTGTGGTGACTGTGGGAAGAGCTTCAATCGCAAGCAGCTCCTAAAACATGCATAAACTGACTCACACAGGAGAGAAACCATTTAGCTTGTGTGATGACTGTGGAAAAGTTTTTAATTTGAAGGACTCCCTAAAGAAACATACATTTACTCACACAGGAGAGAAACCCTTTAGTTGTGTGTGACTGTGGAGAAAGTTTTTAATTTGAAGGACTCCCTAAAGAAAACATAAATTTACTCACACAGGGGAGAAATCATATAGTTGTGGTGACTGTGGGAAAAGTTTCAGTCTCAAGAGGAAAACCTAACCGAACATGTTTTGGACTCACACAGGGGAGAAGCCATTTAGCTGTATGTGACTGTGGGAAAGAGCTTCAAACAGAACGGACACTAACCATGCATAAACTGACTCACACAGGAGAGAAACCATTTAGCTGTTGGTGATTGTGGGAAGAGCTTCAATCGCAAGCAGCTCCTAACATGCATAAAACTGACTCACACAGGAGAGAAACCATTTAGCTGTGATGACTGTGGGAAAAGTTTTAATTTGGAAGGACTCTCCTAAAAGAAACATAAATTTACTCACACAGGAGAGAAACCCTTTAGTTGTGGTGTGACTGTGGAGAAAAGCTTCTTGTCAGAAGGGGCTTCTGAACGTGCACAAACGGACTCATACTGATTCACACAACAGAAAACCATTTAGCTGTGGAAAAGCTTTAGTGTCAAAGGAACCTAACCATGCACGAACTGACTGCTGCTCAGGCTATGATTCAGTCGTTAAGGCTCAGCTGCTGAAACATATGAATAAAGTCCACAAGGAAGAGAACTGGGCTAAAACAGGAAGAAGAAAAATTGGGAGAGAATCTTCGGTTGACGTTTATGTGATGAGTATTGTCCTTGATGCAGAATGAGCAATTCTCTCTAGATGGGCCAGCTGCAAAAGTGAAAATTGGCTATATTGTAAAAATGTATGAAACAAAATGTAAAAGTTAGCTTTAAAATCAGATTTTTATGACTTTTGTGGACTGTGCCAGCTAGTGACCACTCTGCAGAGCTGCCTCCAGAATAAGATTCATGATGGAAAAACACTAACCTGCATCTGAAGATGGAAACTTAAAAGTCAGGGTTTGGACACAGAAAGAAAGTAAACATCTGCATATACATGCTCTAGATGTGTGAAGATGTGTCATTTTTGTAAACGTTCTATGGTTAATGAGAGCGATAATTCAAAACGAAACAAATTGTTTTAAATAGGCTTATGTGTAAATACACTTTACAGGCACCATAATTGACACTTCCCGTGGGCATATTAATATTAAACAAAAGCTGACGATGGAGAGTTTTACGTACATAACAAACTTTTCGCCAGTAGCCTGAAACAAAGGATAAATATAATAAATATAAAGGGAGATTGTCCATTTTCAACCGTTTTACTTTTTCCAAATATAATGTTTTATACACAGTAGCAGTCAAAAGTTTGGACACAATCTACCTCACCCCAGGGTTTTGCTTTATTTTAACTATTTCTACATTGTAGAATAATAGTGACGACCATCAAAACTATGAAATAACACATATGGGAATCATGTAGTACCAAAAAAAGTGTTAAACAGATCAAAATATATTTTATATGAGTTCTCAAAGTACCCCACCCGTTGCCTTGGTCAGCTTGCACAATCTTTGGCATTCTGCTCAACCAGCGTCGATGAGGTAAATCAAATTCAAATCAAATGTATTTAATATAGCCCTTCTTAGCATCAGTGATATTCCTCAATAGTGCTGTATAGAAACCCAGCATTAAGAACCCCAAACAGCAAGCAATTTGAAACTCCAAGACTGTTGAAAATCACTTCCTGGTTGAGAGATCAAGATGTGCAAAGCATCAGTCAAAGCAAAGGTGCCTACTTCTGAATTTGTTTAACACTTTACACTACATGATTCCATATGTGTTATTTCATAGTTTTTGATGTCTTCACTATTACTACAATTAGAAACTAGTAAAAAATAAGAAAAACCCTTGATGAGTTATGTAAGACTAATGTTTAAGATAATACACAATTGAGAGGACTAGAGTGTCAATAGGGAAAATTAACGATCAATGGAATAGTTGTTTTTTCAGATTCAAGCATCTGGTTAGGAATCTGTTAGATTTCAGTTCTGGACTCATAGCTACATGTGCAGATCTCATGGTCTAAATTGTCTATACATTTTGAGCCTGAAACAGCATACTTGTTATTTGGCCATTGGAATCCTCTCGCAAGCAGCTCCTAAACATGCATAAACTGACTCACACAGGAGAGAAACCATTTAGCTGTGATGACTGTGGGAAAAGTTTTAATTTGAAGGACTCTCTAAAGAAACATAAATTTACTCACACAGGAGAGAAACCCTTTAGTTGTGGTGACTGTGGGAAAAGCTTCTGTCAGAAGGGGCATCTGAACGTGCACAAACGGACTCATACTGATTCACACAACAGAGAAACCATTTAGCTGTGGGAAAAGCTTTAGTGTCAAGGGGAACCTAACCATGCACGAACTGACTGCTGCTCAGGCTATGATTCAGTCGTAAGGCTCAGCTGCTGAAACATATGAATAAAGTCCACAAGGAAAGAGAACTGGGCTAAAACAGGAAGAAGAAAAATTGGGAGAGATCTTCGGTTGACGTTTATTTGGATGAGTATTGTCCTTGATGCAGAACTGAGCAATTTCCTCTAGATGGGCCAGCTGCAAAGTGAAAATTGGCTATATTGTAAAAATGTATGAAAACAAAAATGTAAAGTTAGCTTTAAAATCAGATTTTTATGACTTTGTGACTGTGCCAGCTAGTGACCACTCTGCAGAGCTGCCTCCAGAATAAGATTCATGATGGAAAAAACACTAACCTGCATCTGAAGATGGAAACTTAAAAGTCAGGGTTTGGACACAGAAAGGAAAGTAAACTCTGCATAATACATGCTCTAGATGTGTGATAGATGTCATTTTGTAAAACGTTCTATGGGTCTAATGAGAGCGAATAATTCAAAACGAAACAAATTGTTTTAAATAGGCTATGTGTAAATACACTTTACAGGCACCATAATTGCTTCCCGTGGGCATATAATATTAAAACAAAGCTGACKATGGAGAGTTTTACGTACATACAAACTTTTCGCAGTAGCTGAACAAAGTATAAATATAATAATATAAAGGGAGATTGTCCATTCACCGTTTTACTTTTTCCAAATATAATGTTTTATACACAGTAGCAGTCAAAAGTTTGGACACACCTACTMACCCCAGGGTTTTGCTTTATTTTAACTATTTTCTACATTGTAGAATAATAGTGAMGACATCAAAACTATGAAATAACACATATGGAATCATGTAGTAACCAAAAAAGTGTTAAACAGATCAAAATATATTTTATATGAGTTTCTTCAAAGTACCCACCCGTTGCCTTGTCAGCTTTGCACAATCTTGGCATTCTCTCAACCAGCTTCATGAGGTAAATCAAATTCAAATCAAATGTATTTATATAGCCCTTCTTACATCAGCTGATATCCTCAAAGTGCTGTATAGAAACCCAGCATAAAACCCCAAACAGCAAGCAATGAACTCCAAGACTGTTGGAAAATCACTCCTGGTTGAGAGAATGCCAAGAGTGTGCAAAGCAGTCATCAAAGCAAAGGGTGCCTACTTTGATTTGTTTAACACTACACTACATGATTCCATATGTGTTATTTCATAGTTTTGATGTCTTCACTATTATTCTACAATGTAGAAAATAGTAAAAAATAAAGAAAAACCCTTGAATGAGTATGTAAGACTATTTTAAGATAATACACAATGCAGAGGACTAGAGGTCAATAGGGAATTAACGATCAATGGAAATAGTTGTTTTTCAGTTCAACATCTGGTTAGAATCTGTGTAGAGGTTTCAGTCCTGGACTCATAGCTACATGTGGCAAGATCTCATTGGTCTGAATTGTCTATACATTGAGCCTGAAACAGGATACTTGTTGGCCATTGGCCCAATTTTACTGCAAGGAATTCTAATTGGTCAACCACAGACCTAGGTTGAGGGTTATAAAATTACATCCTTCCCTTTGTTCTGTGGAGAGTCACTGAGGACAGGGAAGAATGATCATCTACTTCTCAGCATAACAACCATGATTTGTTCTCTTTGAATAAACCTATTTTTCTCCCTCCCCCTGATTTGCTGTGAGATCTGTGTTACTGAAGAATAACATCAACTGCTAACAAGTAGGTGTCCAAACTTTTGACTGGTACTGTACAAATTGGAACCATYCATTACAGATCSCATTCACACTTCTCCAGAAGTTTAATCATTCTAATAAGTTTGCTTGTTTTTTTGTTGACTTTGGTTTAAATAAATCTTTTTTTTTTCAACAATAAATACATGGAGAAATGTGATGATATCAAGTCGCCAGCATAAATAAGACGTGACGCATGTTGCTGTTGAACCAGCCCTCGTTATAGTAGGCCTATGGTAAGGGTAGCCTATGGAGGGCTTGGGCTTTAAAAATATTAAACGGAAAACAAAAAATTGTTGAAGGAAAATACCTTCTAAACACGAGGTTCACATCTCTAATTTCATGATGGGCATGGAATAGATCATGAAGGGGGTTTTATGCAGGTCCAAAGCATGGCTAAAATAATGTAGGCCKGCCTACAATACATAACTAAAACGGGAATTCCAGCTCACTGTTTTGCTCCTCTGAAATTAGRTATTTTAATAAAGCTTTGGTGACGTAAGATTGATTTCCCAGCGGTCTCATGAGCCAAACACTTTATCGAAGGTCTTGACTAGCCTACTTGATTACATTGGGCAGGACAAAAAGAAAACAGACTTCACTCAGCGGAGGGGAAGCTATGCTTAAGTTTTAACCAAATAAACCAAAATGGGGGGGGGGGCATGATTTATGTTTCTAAATACGAAGTATACGCAAATCACCAAATAACATATTGTTCCATGTGCATACAGTGCATTCGGAAACTATACAGACCCCTTGTACTTTTTTCACATTTTGTTACGTTATAGCCTTATTCTAAAATTGATTAAATCGTTTTTTTCATTCTCCTCAATCTACACAATATCCCATAATGACAAAGCAAAAAACAGATTTGAGATTTTTTGGCAAATGTATTAAAAATAAAAAATAAACAGATTTCACACTTACATAAGTATTCAGACCCTTTACTCAGTACTTTATTGAAGCAGCTTTGGCAGCGATTACAGTGTTAGGATTTATGTTTAAGCATAATAGCCTGGTAGCATATAGGTTGAAAATGAATGTTGTTTTGTTACACACATACACAAACTATACAGAGGGGTGTGGGTGTGTAGGTGAAAGGACTGACCAACACAGGCCATAAAAGTTGTGGACAGTCTGGAGAGGGGAGGGGTGCAGCTCTCTAGACCAACCAAGAGTTTAGAATACTGGACAATACCATATTAGGAACTGTTTTAGTGTAGAATCGACAGACCCAAGACGGAGCTAATCTACCCAACAACCAGATGTGGACAAAGGAACGCGCCAAGGAGCTTGGACAAAGGGCCAGCAAAAGGGGGGCAAAGTCTAAACCACGCCCAGCCTCTACTGTGATAGGCCAACTGGACACGTTGAGAATAAAATTGTCATAGTATAAAAACTACTATTGTGAGTACATTCCATAGTTCTCTGTTCATCCTGCGTGGTGAAACAGCGAACCCGTATATACGAAAATTGCATTTACCATTTATAAGTTTGAGTTTAATTAAAAATACTTAAAATATATTCGGGGACTCTGAATCACATTTTGTCCTGATGCCAGATATGAACAGACGCAAATCTCTTTCAACAGCCTCGAGTCTTCTTGGGTATGATGCTACAAGTTTGGCACCTGTATTTGGGGAGTTTCCCCCATTCTTTGAAGATCCTCTCAAGCTCTGTCAGTTTGATTGGGGAGCGTCGCTGCACAGGTTTTTTCAGGTCTCTCCAGAGATATTCGATCTGGTTCAAGTCCGGGCTCTGGCTGGGTCACTCAAGGACATTGAGAATTGTCCCGAAACCACTCCTGCATTGTCTTGGCTGTGTGCTTATGGAAGAACTCACCTTCGAGTAAAGTGCATTAGCTGATGGAATAAAACGGCTCTCATCATTAGCCCATGACAACATGGTGCTATTTAGCCGCAAGCAGCAGATTTTTCACCAACATTTACATGGCGATACTTTCTTCATTCTCAACTTGGAAGCAACCAGTGTCTTCTAAACGCCCAACGCTAGCTGCAGGTAAAACGTTTGAATTGAGAAAATGCTCCGTTGTTAAATAAAATACATTTTTGCTCCATTAAGTAATTCAACAATGTATAGGCTACGCTGCCATTTTAGAGAATATTTGTCTTTTCTCATGGATCATGATCTCATGGATCATCAACGCTTGATTTCTGAGTTGCACACATGAAGTGTAGCCATTGTTCCCTCCATTTTGGTGGGGGGGGGGGGCACTGAGCAAATTTCCGGTCTGCTTAGTGCAAACTTGAACGTTGTGAAAATTCTGCGTTTACTGTGAACACTGAGGCTGTATCCATTTTAAGTTATAGTTTTAACAGCGGTCAAGTAGGCTGCTGTGGCTATTTGATTGTAATGTAGGTCTACCAGAGTGGTCTAACATAAAAAATAACGGAGAAAATACATCCCATAACATTTTAACATATAAATAGCTGGTCTATCATTATGTCTAGAAATGATGCAGCTAATGGCAAAGTGATGTCAAAAGTTGCATGTTTGAATTCGTCAGGGAGAATTTTTTTTTTTTTTTTACTAGATCCGTAACTTCTCTTAACTTGTCACTTCTGACATTAGCGGCATCCMATCTATCCAAAGCCTGTCCTATTGGCTGGAGTCCTCAACTAGGGTGTGAAGGGAATATAAACACTGTTCGCCTCTGCACATGTATTATTGTTTTTGTTTAGTTTATAAGACGGAGCCGAATAGCATCATGGTAATAAAAAAAATCGCAATGCATAGGCTACTTTACTGTTCTAATGCGCATGTAATTATGTGCAATGATTTCCGAGGGGGGGGGAAAGTGTTCGCTGTTTGAAGTAATGTCTTTGTTGTAATATCGCGAACTGACGTAGCAGTTTTACCATTAGTGATTCCAGCGTTAAATTGCCCTGTGCCATCACGATCCCCCTCAAAACGTATTCCTTCCCAACCTTCAATCTCTCTCTCTCAATTCAATGTCTTTATTGGCATGTGAAACATATGTTAACATTGCCAAAGCAAGTGAAGTAGACAATAAACAAAAGTTTATTATCGCTCTCTCTCGCACGCTCTGTAACTCGTGGCACGACTTCTCCTTGCCACTTGGGGCCGCAATGGTAGAAGACATGGCAGTGGTAGAAGACAGCGCATACAGTGTGAATATGAAACTAGTACACAAATCAAATCCAATTTTATTGGTCACATACACATGGTTAGCAGATTTTAATGCGAGTGTAGCGAAATGCTTGTGCTTCTAGTTCCGACCGTGCAGTAATATCTAACAAGTAATCTAACAATTTCACAACAACTACCTTATACACACAAGTGTAAAGGAATGATTAAAAATATGTACATATGAATATATGGATGAGCGATGGCCGAAAGGCATAGGCAAGATGCAGTAGGTGGTATAGAGTACATTATATAAAGTGGCATTGTTTAAGTGACTAGTGATACATTTATTACATCCAATTATTAATTATTAAAGTGGCTAGAGATTGAGTCTGTATGTTGGCCGCAGCCACTCAATGTTAGTGATGGCTGTTTAACTGTCTGAGATAGAAGCTGTTTTTCAGTCTCTCGGTCCCAGCTTTGATGCACCTGTACTGACCTCGCCTTCTGGATGATAGCGGGGTGAACAGGCAGTGGCTCGGGTTGTTGTCATCCTTGATGATCTTTTTGGCCTCCCTGTGACATCGGGTGGTGTAGGTGTCTYGGAGGGCAGGTAGTTTGCCCCCAGTGATGCGTTGTGCAGACCTCACTAMCCTCTGGAGAGCCTTACGGTTGTGGGCGGAGCAGTTGCCATACCAGGCGGTGATACAGCCCGACAGGATGCTCTCGATTGTGCATCTGTAAAAGTTTGAGTGCTTTTGGTGACAAGCCAAAAACAGTGGTAGAAAAATTGCCCAATTGTCATACTTGAGTAAAAGTAAAGATACCTTCATAGAAAATGACTCAAGTAAAAGTGAAAGTCACCTAGTAAAATACTACTTGAGTAAAAATCTAAAAGTATTTGGTTTTAAATATACTAAAGTATCAAAAGTAAATGTAATTGCTTAAAAATACATAAGTACAAAAGTAAAAGTATAAATTATTTCAAATTCCTTATATTAAGAAAACCAGACTGGACTATTTTCTTGTTTAGCCTGGGGCACACCAACACTCAGACATCATTTACATACGAACATGTGTTGTTTAGTGAGTCTGCCAGATCGGAGGCAGTTTCTTGGTAAGTGCATGAATTGGACCCTTTCCTGTCCTGCTAAGCATTCAAAATGTAACAAGTACTTTTGGGTGTCAGGGAAAATGTATGGAGTAAAAATTACATAATTTTCTTTAGTGAAGTAGTCAAAAAAATGTAATAAAGTTAAGTACAGATACCCCCAAAAAACAACTTTAATAGTACTTTAAAGTATTTTTACTTAAGTACTTTACACCACTGCTAGTACACTTCTTCACACAACAGTCACACACACATCCCTTTGTGTATGGAAAACTTACTTCATGATTCTTCTAATGTACTTATAATGGAGTAAGTATTTCCCTAGGCACCCAAGCCATTCCAGAGTGTGCGTCCTGACACAAAGCACTTCTTTATTAAACTAACTTTGCTTACCCAGCTGTCGGACTGTGTCAGTGGAGACAGAGGACAGCATTAATGAAAGCAGGAGGTTTGGGAAAGTGTGTTAACAYTGCCTTTGAAGAGCTGCCATTGACAGAGGCAGAGAGGTAAGTTCCAAATGGCAACCCACTCCTTACATAGTGCACTACTTTTGACCAGAGCCCTATAGCCCCTAATCAAAGGTAGTGCACTGTGTAAGGAATAGGGTGACTTTTGGTACGCAACCAAAGTGAATTAGCACCTCCTGTCTGACAGCTCTCTGTTGGCGGAGGGTTCTCCCGAGTGGAGTGGAATGGCGGGTACAATCCCCGGGATGCCACTGGTCCAGCTCTGTTTCTTCTGGAGAGAGAGGGAGCCACTGGTCTATGCTCTGCTTCTTCTGGAGAGAGAGAGAGCCACTGGTCCAGCTCTGTTTCTTCTGGAGAGAGAGGGAGCCACTGGTCCAGCTCTGCTTTCTTCTGGAGAGAGAGGAGGCACTGGTCCAGCTCTGTTTCTTCTGGAGAGAGAGGGAGCGCACTGGTCCAGCTCTGTTTCTTCTGGAGAGAGAGGAGGCACTGGTCCAGCTCTGCTTCTTCTGGAGAGAGAGGGAGCACTGGTCTAGCTCTGCTTCTTCTGGAGAGAAGAGGGAGCCACTGGTCCAGCTCTGCTTTCTTCTGGAGAGAGAGGGAGCCACTGGTCCAGCTCTGTTTCTTCTGGAGAGAGAGGAGGCATTGGTCCAGCTCTCTTCTTCTGAGAGAGAGAGGGAGCCACTGGTCCAGCTCTGTTTCTTCTGGAGAGAGAGGGGAGCCATTGGTCCAGCTCTGCTTCTTCTGGAGAGAGAGGGAGCCACTGGTCTATCTCTGCTTTCTTCTGGAGAGAGAGGAGGCATTGGTCCAGCTCTGCTTCTTCTGGAGAGAGAGGGAGCCACTGGTCCAGCTCTGTTCTTTCTGGAGAGAGAGGAGCCACTGGTCCAGCTCCGTTTCTTCTGGAGAGAGAGGAGCCACTGGTCCAGCTCTGTTTCTTCTGGAGAGAGAGGGAGGCACTGGTCCAGCTCTGTTTTTTCTGGAGAGAGAGGGAGCCACGGTGTTTATGCAGGACAGCCCAAATTCTGATATTTTTTCAACTAATTGGTCTTTTGAACAATCACATTAAAATTCTCATCACTTGGGAATTTAATTCACAACCTCTCAGTTGCTAACAACCTGAATTTCCTGTTATGCCACTGGATCTGTGGGTATGATAAAAAATAATAAAGTTTAGAACCAATAGGCATTCTGTCATTTGTCCTTGTAAGGGAACCCTTTTGGATTCTAAACAGAACCCTGTAATGAAGAACCCTCTGGTTCCAGATAGAACAATGACAGGTTCTACAGTTATACTTATAGTATATTTCAGATGTGCTTTAGGCACCACACTGTTAAAATTGATCTTTAAGTTGACGGTAAGTTACCGTCTACTGTGCATTTTCCAGTAACTAATGGCTGTTGGTCACTGAGAAGTTCCTGTTTAATTTTCAATAACTTACTGTCAGCTGGTTGCCATGTAGTAATACAACATTAGAGCAATTTTCTAGGCAACAGCTCCCATTTAGGTTACTGTGAAATGCAAAGGACGCTCTTAAATGTCATGCTTTTACAACAATTGCTGAACTGACAGTGTTAAAAGAGGTGCTTAACTTCTGACAACATAACCATCAACCACTTAAACTGGTACAAACACTTCCACTGACGGTTGGCACAAATACACATATATTAGATTACACCCCCAAATATGATAATGAGCCCCACTGGTTCATTGCCCCCACCTACATTTCAAAGCAGATGATTGTACCTTTTATTCAAAAGTATTGGGTAGAAAAATAAATTTACCATTATACTAGATTATCCACACATGTACCCTAAAAGGAATAGAGCAGTTCCATGAGTTCCTATGTGTTCCTATCGTATGTGTACCTTTGACCTTTTTGAACCCCAGGGAACAACACTGTACCCTAACCGTACGCTAATTTTGAGATTGTGTGGATGTATGTTCTTGGTAATAAAGTACCCGGTGACACTGCTAACACATTAATGTCCTTCCACCCAAAAGCTTGCAAGTTCAAATCCCCAAAGCATCTATGCACACTTTGCATCAAATGTCCCTGAGCACAGCTATTTTTTATGTTGATGTTATCAGATAATCAGAAAATKATTTAATTGATTCAGGGCAACTTTTAGCAAAGTGCATRAAATGTATTTTTGCCATTAAATCKGTGATCAATCTCTGTCATGCCACAGATTTGGTGGTGTAGCAGGAAATTCGGTTCATTAGTATGCAAGCTGTTTTGGGTTCAAATCCCAAGTGAGGTATAGACTAGTAATCAGTATTCAGCAGCATACTGTCATTTTACAGCAATAACACCTTCATTCAGCTGTAACAAAACAGTAACTTGTTGTTGTTTACTTTACTTTCCCTGACAAAGAACCCCTTTTTTTTGTGTGTGTGTATGCTGGTCCAGCATGCTCTAGCTCAGGGATGGGCAACTCCAGTCCTCGGGGGCCTGATTGGTGTCACACTTTTGCCCCAGCCCCAACTAATCCACCTTATTCCAATAATGAACTAATCACGATCTTCAGTTTAGAATGAAATTAGTTTAAGCAGCTGTGTTTTCTAGGGATGGGGAAAAGGTGTGACACCACTCCGGCCCCCTGAGGACTGGAGTTGTGCATCCCTGGTCTAGCTGGTCAAGCTGGTCTGCAAAACCACACCCATCATTATCATATTTCCCAGCATGCTCTATTGCAGTTTGATTTTTAGAATTGTTTGTTTCAACATCTGTGTTTTTGCATGTACATTAATAGATTCATGTATCAATTGATTTATCTTATGCTGCACAAAGATGAAATACATTTGACTAAACTAATCCAATCTTTTAGTTGGACTTATTGCACTTATTGGTTCTTCCAGTTTAGATGGCTTAGCTAGTCTCATTCATCTATTTTACGCTGGCAGTCATTCTGAATGCAGATTGTGGGTGAAGATAACATTCCAATTGTTTGGATATCTCCACTCAGGCTGGATTCCAATGGAAATTAGATATCACTTTGCAAGTCAGCATAATGTGACTTGATGCTGGTTTTGTGGGTAACCAATTTATGCTGGTCACCAGCAAAAATACAGCAAAGACTGSTCACCGTTGAAAACAAAATGAAGGCTGGTCTATGCAGTTTTTTTCATCAGTGTTGACCAAGCTACATAAAGGCTACTATGGGGATGGGCCACTCAGACTGCAGGCTGCTGGTTGGGAAGCTAGAGTAATGGCAGCAGCATCTCTCCCTCCCTGGGCTGTTGATGTAGAAGTCTGAAGACAGGAAGGAGAGCTAGACAGACTATAT
Source organism: Salvelinus sp. IW2-2015 (assembly GCF_002910315.2). Lineage (NCBI taxonomy): Eukaryota > Metazoa > Chordata > Actinopteri > Salmoniformes > Salmonidae > Salvelinus > Salvelinus sp. IW2-2015. Next base: position 35,089,777 of record NC_036867.1, on the reverse strand, counting down.
GCCTGGCAAGGGCATATCTGGCTCTAAGTAAATAAGGCATGAAACACTCATATCTGAATGGCTTCTGGAAACTACGGTTATCTCTTCACATACGAAGGGACACTGAAGAGAATCACGGTCCGTGTTTTATAAGCAGAATGTAGCTTCACTTTAGAAAAAAAATGTAATTTGAGGACAAGGACATTTTGAACATGACAGGAAAAATGATTGAGACTGTCACACCATTATTCCTTTCTCCAGTGTAGTGCCGATTTGTAATCTTGTACAGGCCTCTCTCTGTATTGTGTTCACAATGGATTCTGTCCTTATCCTAGTTAGCCACTCTCTTTCTAAAGAACCTGAGGAGAAAGAATATCGATTTCTAAGCATGATGGGAGAAAAGGCTCCATGGTTCCGTGGCTGGCCTGAGACGTAATTTGAGCTCAGATTTATTTYTCCACCGAATGACTTTCAGAAAACAGCCAAGATGTCGTTCATCTGATTACCACTAACCTAGTTCCAGGAAAGCTATACATAATTAACACTAGAAGCTTATCACCTAAAATGGATAAATTGAAAGTGGGTTCACAGCTCCAATCCAGATGTGTTGGTCATTACTGAGACATGGTTAAGGAAGACTGTTTTGAATACTGATGTTAACCTTTTTGGTTATAACCTTTTTTGGCAAGACAGATCTTCCAAAGGTTGGGGGAGTGGCAATCTTTACCAAGGATCACCTTCATGCACGGTTGTCTCTACCAAGTTTGTCCCCAAGCAATTTTATTTGCTGGTTTTAAGCATTAAACTTTCAAATAGCTCTTTGTTGACTGTTGCTGGGTGGTATCATCCTCCATCAGCACAGGCCTGTACCCTACCTTCCCTACGCTCTCTCCTGGCCCCTTACACTAAGTTTGAATTTGTTCTGCTTGGTGACTTAACATGGGACATGCTAAACCACCTGACCAAGTCCTCARGCAATGGGACTCCCTRAATATTTTTCAGATTATTAAAAATCCCACAAGGTATAACTCCAAACACCCAGAAAAGGCTACTTTCCTCGACGTTATCCTCCAAAATAATCCTGATAGGTATCAGTCTGGTGTTTTCTGTAATGACCTTAGTGATCACTGTTTTACAGCCTGTGTTCGTAATGGCTGCTCAGTCAAATAACCTGTCTTGATTTGTCATAGACGCTTGCTAAAAAACTTTCATGAGCAAGCTGTCCTTCATGAACTGGCCTCTGTAAATGGTATAGAATCAGCTTCATCCCCTCTGTCGAAGACGCTTGGACCTTCTTTTTTTATATTTTCAGTGGTATTGCTAACAAACAAACCCCCATAAAGAAAATGAGAATTTAAAACAGGTTCAGCCCCTGGTTCGACCGTGATCTTGCAGAGTTACTCCACCTCAAGAATTGCATTTGGCGAAAGGCTCGGCACACGCACACTCAGACTGACTGGCTATCGTTCAGACAAATGAGAAATAAGTGCACTCGGGCTATCCGGAAGGCCAAAATTAGTTACTTTAAGGAGCAGTTCTCTCTCTGTGGGTCTAACCCCAAGAAGTTCTGGAAAATAGTTAAAGACCTGGAGAATAAACCCTCCTCCTCACAGCTGCCCGTGTCCCTTAATGTTGATGATGTGGTTGTTACTGACAAGAAGCACATGACTGAGCTCTTTAATCACCACTTCATTAAGTCAGGATTCCTATTTGACTCAGCCATGCCTCCTTGCCTGTCCAACATTTCCTCATCTTCCACCCCTTCTAATGCGACTATCCCCGATGCTTCTCCCTTTTTCCTCTGCCCCGCTACAAAGTTTCTCCCTGCAGGCAGTCACTGAGTCCGAGATGCTAAAGGAGCTCCTTAAACTTCACCCCAAAAAAACATCTGGGTCAGATGGTTTAGACCCTTTCTTCTTTAAGGTTGCTGCCCCTATCATCACCAAGCCTATCTCCAACCTTTTTAACATGTCTCTCCTTTCTGGGGAGGTTCCCATTGCTTGAAAGCGAGTGATCAAGCTGATCCTAACTGTTATAGGCCTATTTCTATTTTGCCCTGTTTATCAAACTTATTGGAAAAACTTGTCAATAATCAACTGACTAGCTTTCTTGATGTCTATAGTATTCTCTTGGGTATGCAATCTGGTTTCCCGCTCAGGTTATGGATGTGTCACTGCAACCTTAAAGGTCCTCAATGATGTCACCATTGCCCTTGATTCTAAGCAATATTGTGCTGCTATTTTTACTGACTTGGCCAAAGCTTTTGATACGGTAGACCATCCCATTCTTGTGGGCCGGCTAAGGTGTATTGGTGTCTCTGAGGGGTCTTTGGGCTGGTTTGCTAACTACCTCTCTAAAAGAGTGTATAAAGTCAGAAAATCTGCTGTCAGCCATTGTTTGTCACCAAGGGAGTACCCCAAGGCTTGATCCTAGGCCCCACACTCTTCTCAATTTACATCAACAACATAGCTCAGGCAGTAGGAAGCTCTCTCATCCATTTATATGTAGATAATACAGTCTTATACTCAGCTGGCCCCTCCCCGGATTTTGTGTTAAATGCTCTACAACAAAGCTTTCTTAGTGTCCAACAAGCTTTCTCTACCCTTAACCTTGTTCTGAACACCTCCAAAACAAAGGTCATGTGGTTTGGAAAGAAGAATGCCCCTCCTCCCACAGGTGTTATTACTACCTCTGAGGGTTTAGAGCTTGAGGTAGTCACCTCATACAAGTACTTGAGAGTATGGCTAGACGGTGCACTGTCCTTCTCTCAGCACATATCAAAGCTGCAGGCTAAAGTTAAATCTAGACTTGGTTTCCTCTATCGTAATCGCTCCTCTTTCACCCCAGCTGCAAACCTAACCCTGGTTCAGATGACCATCCTACCCATGCTAGATTACGGTGACATAATTTATAGATCGGCAGGTAAGGGTGCTCTCGAGCAGCTAGATGTTCTTTACCATTCGGCCATCAGATTTGCCACCAATGCTCGTTATAGGACACATCACTGCCCTCTATTCTCCTCTGTAAACTGGTCATCTCTGTATACCCGCCGCAAGACCCACTGGTTGATGCTTATTTATAAAACCCTCTTAGGCCTCACTCCCCACTATCTGAGATATATACTGCAGCCCTCATCCTCCACATACAACACCAGTTCTGCCAGTCACATTCTGTTAAAGGTCCCCAAAATACACACATCCCTGGGTCGCTCCTCTTTTCAGTTCGCTGCAGCTAGCAACTGGAACGAGCTGCAACAAACACTCAAACTGGACAGTTTTATCTCAATCTCTTCATTCAAAGACTCAATCATGGACACTTTTACTGACAGTTGTGGCTGCTTTGTGTGATGTATTGTTGTCTCTACCTTCTTGCCCTTTGTGCTGTTGTCTGTGCCCAATAATATTTGTACCATGTTTTGTGCTGCTACCATGTTGTGTTGCTACCATGCTGTGTTGTCATGTGTTGCTGCCTTGCTATGTTGTTGTCTCTTTATGTAGTGTTGTGTTGTCTCTCTTGTTGTGATGTGTGTTTTGTCCTATATTTCTATTGTATTTATTTTTTATTTTTAATCCCAGGCCCTCATCCCCGCAGGAGGCCTTTTGTCTTTTGGTAGGCCGTCATTGTAAATAAGAATGTGTTCTTAACTGACTTGTCTAGATAAATAAAGGTACAAAAAATATATATAAAAAAATATTTATACCACTGTATGGTATGGTTCCTAGCATAGAAGGTAGACCTACAGACACCTACTCACATAAAACAAATATATAAATACTATTCACTATAGTGTTTTTGCATACTAAAGTACTAAAGTGTAATATTTACTGTAGGATTTACAGTTCACTATAGTATAAATACTGTAGTTAAAGAAAAGTGTAGTATTTACTATAGTAATTACTGTAGTGTTTTTGTGGACTATACTATACTGTATTATTTACTCAAGTGTTTTTGCAGAGATTACTGTAGTATTATTGTGTTTTTGTTTTATTATCTTTGACATAGGCGCACAATTGTCCGGGTTTGCCGGGGTAGGCCATCATTGTAAACGAGAATTTGTTCTTAACTGACTTAAAATCAAACTTTATTTGTCATATGCGCCGAATACAACAAGTGTAGACTTTACCGTGAAATGCTTACATATAAGCCCTTAATTAACCAACAGTGCAGTTCAAGAAGAAGAAAATATTTACCAAATAGACTAAAATAAAAAGTAATAATAAAAAGTAACACAACAACGATAACAAGGCTATATCCAGGGGGCACCGGTACCGAGTAAGTGTAGGTGGGGGAGAAGTGACTATGCATAGGTAATAAACAAACAGCGAGTAGCAGCAGTATACAAAAGGGAGGAGGGGGGTCAATGTAAATTGATTTGATGCATTGTTCAGCAGTCTTATGGCTTGGGGGTAGAAGCTGATGAGGAGCCATTTGGTCTTAGACTTGGCGCTGTGAGCCATGACCAGCCTTTCAAAGCACTTCATCCTTTAGGCAGGTGGTCTGCTTGAAACATGTAGGTATTACAGACTCGGTCAGGGAGAGGTTGAAAATGTCAGTGAAGACACTTGCCAGTTGGTCCGTGCATGCTTTGAGTACACGTCCTGGTAATCCGTCTGGCCCAGCGGCTTTGTGAATGTTGACCTGTTTTAAAGGTTTTGTTCACATCAGCTACCGAGAGCGTTATCACACAGTAATCCAGAACAGCTGGTGCTCTCGTGCATGCTTCAGTAATGCTTTCCTCGAAGGGAGCATAAAAGGCATTTAGCTCGTCTGGTAGGCTCGCTTCACTGGGTAGTTCGTGTCTGGGTTTCCCTTTTTAACTTCCCTAGTTAAATAAAGGTTAAATAAAAAAAAATAGAAGTGGAGGCTTTCTCCTTCAGGAAACCTACTCGTGAAATCTTAAAATAGCTAATTTTTCATAACCTGCAGGTAGGAAAGAAGGAAGGATGGACTGGGGTCTGAACAGATAGTTCAGAGCTTCTGCTCTTTTCTATAACATGTAGTGAACACAATATATGGTCTTTACTTGGCATGTAGATTTCTCACTTACGGTATGCACAAATTGCGATATAGGGAGAGGAATGGGCAGGGAAAATGCAAATTCAATACTGTAGTATTTTCTGTAGTTAAAAAAGTATAGTGTTTTTGGACACATTATTGTAGTATTTGCTACGGTGTTTTTTGTGGATAATACAGTAGTATTTACTATAGTATTCTACAGTATGCTACAACATTCTATAGTAAGTACTACACATGATTGAGGGATAATACAGTGTGTAGTATAGTATTCTACAGTATACTACAGTTTACTATAGAATTCTATAGTAAGTTCTGTAATATTCTATAGTAAACTGTAGTATTCTTTCATGTGGGTACCTTCCTGTCTCAGAGTGAGAAAAAAGCACTGCCATATTTTCCAGAGATGTTACGAGTGGTTGTGCGTTCTGATTAGGGTGTATGGCAGGTAAGATGCCTTTCTGTTGTAACATGCAAGTACTATTGCATGCAAACAGCCTGACTCCCATACTGTCTTGAGTGTGACCCATCACCACAGCAATTAAAACCTGCCAGCAGGCTTCTGGATCAGGTTTGCTAACCACCACCAGTCAATCTGTAAACTGAGTTATAGAATTGGTCCAAGGCACAAGGCGCCTTTAAAAAACTCTAGTCCTGAAGTCTGATCTAGTTGGCCAGTCATAAATTAAAACATAACCACCAGCCACTACCATGTCAAAGCAGGTATGAACTCAGACTTACCCTATAACTAGCTCTTTTAAAATAACAGAGCCATCATCTAATCTATCAGTAGGGATCTCGAGTTACTTCTCATTAACTGTATGTGTGTCTGTGTCTGTGTCTGTGTGTATGTGTGTGTTTCTCCAATTACTTCTTGTCATGGAACTCCCAGCAGTTACCCTGCATGGCCGGAAAACCAAATTATGCCCCTACTTACTGTCGTCTCCAGTAATCCCCCCTAGCCTCTCCCTGTTAGTGGTTATCTGACTGTGTGGCTGCAGCTCCTTTCAACAAAACACTTCCTTCCTCTCTCTGCCAGGACCTTCAGGCCTGAAGAACCACAATATTTTTCAAAATAGCTGAAGGATGTTTTCTGTCTACTACAATGTCAATGTGTAGTCTACACACAAGAAGATTGGACTTTTTTTCTCAGTTTTCTCCAAGTTAAAAGTATTTTGAGTTTTAACTTGCCTCACGATCCCTCAACTATTATCAGTCAGCGTGTATTACACTGGGGTGAAACCCCCGATTTATAGGTTACTTATTGACTTGTCTCTGTTACAGTACCCCGTGTGTCGACTGGTACACGGTGTAGCCGAGGATCTGTGGCTTTTTAAAGGGTGAGAGATCATTGCGGTCATATCACCTGATTGCGTTAGGAGACGAGCGTGTTTAGTGATCAAACCGCAGGCCTAATGGGGCGTGCCTAATGTGCTCTCCAGTGGCTTCTACTGTGGTTGTGGAGCTTTCAGTAGGTTTGAGAGAGATTCTAAAGCCACCTCATTACACACACACACACAATCATCGTCATCATCATCGTCATCAGCTTTCATCTCAATAACAGTCTGAAAAGCTACATAAAATGTGTTGTTGCACGAAAGTAGGATAGACTATTGATAGTGTGACATGTCCATAAACGGTTAGAATGTTCGACTCCAACCACAGCTGATGTTGCCTTTCACAATGTGTGTGGAATTATACGGGGCTTATAGAGAAAAAAGGGACCGCATCAAAGAATGGTTACGTTGGAGAGGATCAAGGCCGGCCCAATGCTTGGAGTGAGTCCATATTCCTCACAGCCTTTGTCAGTAGTGAAAAGAGTTAAAGCACTTTCATGCAACTCGGCATGTAGTGTCTCTGTCTAAATCTGATCCACAAAAGTAGGGCAGGATTTATATGGCAGGATACACAAAGCCCTGGTGATAGATTCACTGTGAAGAATTCAATGGATAAAGATAAATGCTGCTGATGTCAATTCAACAGACACAGCTATTACAGCTTAGGCAGGGAATTATGCCAGTGACATTATTGGTTAACAAAAAGCTGAAAACAGCAGTTTTTTTGTAGTCTAAAGGTGCAATCAATGTTAGTGTGACAAGGTCAAGTAAAATATAATTTTACATTTCTGTGTTTGGATTCCAAAATATTTACAATGGAGCAATATGTGCATGTTCAGATAGTCATATGAATGTACTGAATGTGCCTTTCATACAAAACACATGTTAGGTCGAAGCACCCTTGAGACAATTGAGTCCTGGTGGAGAAGCCTGGTCACTCAGCATCTACTAGTATGAGTCACCACATAGGATGTACAGAACAGAGAGAGCGGGTGATGTTTGGTGTAATTATGGTAATGCTGCATGACTCAAGTACCCCTAATAGATGGGCACTAAGAGTTCTCTGTGTTCCATACACAGATGATCATTCTGCCATGCCAAACACGTTCCTGCTGAATCAACTATCATTATGAGCAAACACGTGTCTAGGACAGGAGCATCCTGACTGCAGAGTACAGTCAATCTCAGAGAGGCAGATTTTAACTTTAGTTACTGCTCCTGTGTTTCAGCCACTAGCCAGTCCTCTGTGTGTGTSTGTGTGTGTGTCTGTGTGTGTGTCTGTGTGTGTGTGAGAGAGACAGAGACAGAGTGCTGACACTATAACCTGGCTATTCCCTGTCCTCCACTGGAAAGTCTGGCTCCAGGAAGAGAGAGCACATGTGATGACGTCATCCTTCTCCTCATCTGTTCCCACAGTCAGAGCTCCTAGTCTCGACCCCAACCAGCCTCTCTGGGGTCGACCCTGTAACCGTTCACTGGGTTAATCAACAACTCAGCTTGCCAAAGTTTCAGACATATTACAAACATGCAGCTTCCAAATTGAAGTATTGTYACAGTAAACAGGTTAAAGATGTTGCACTCAGGATAACACCATATCTGCATATTTTGTGTTTGGCTCTACAATTGTCTAGCATGGTTTATTCGATACTAAGTATAGAAATATCATCTGTATCTCAATCCCACCACATAGAGTAGCCTGAGAAACCAACATGAAGTGAAAGGGTTAACAACATAGCGAGATTCTTCCTCGCATCCCTTTACACAACTAGTTTTCCTCTCTTGTTTTCCTCGCAATAATCCATGTAATGGGTAATCACGGTATCCCACCATCTCTCTCTCTCTCTCTCTCTCTCTCTCTCTCTCTCTCTCTCTCTCTTTTTTATATTTTTATATATATATTACCAAGCACCACCCTAGAGGACAATCTCCCTCTGTTTAACCCTTCCGCTACCTTGATCACACGATTCTTCCACGTCCTTCAAAGTCCTATAGATAGACTCAGAGGAGAGGAGGGGGCTGGAACGAATGTGCCTGTCCGATATCTATATGCAGTGCGTGGAGAAAACAGGTACATCATTCGCACCTCTTTAAGTGGTCAATGCTCAATTTGCAGATGAAATGGAGTGATTTAGTTCCCGTGGTGGAGAGAGTGAGGGAATTGGAAGGCACAGTGCTTTGAATTCAGAGGGGGGGAAGCAGACGTGAGGAGAGAGGTAGCAGGGAATGGATTCTTTCCATTATATTTAATGTTCAAGCACATTACAGTTCCAAACTGATGAAGCCACGTCGTAGTACTACAGGAGAGTGGATCACTGAGCTAAGAGTGTATTACTATCTCATATAGGAACACAATATATTGTGTTACCAACGTTTAAGGCGCCTTGAGGTTTGTGTTGTGGAGATTGAATTCTGGACTTGATTTGATTCTATTTTCAGCACTGTAATTGTTTTCTCCCACTTGCCACAGTACTTCGAAGCCGTTTCCTTCGGAGGCTCGTTTCTGTCTGTGCTGTTGTTCACGTCTTTAATCAAATCAAACTTTATTGGTCACATGCGCCGAAATAAAACAAGTGTAGACTTTACCGTGAAGTGCTTACTTACAAGCCCTTAACCTAAAATAAAAAAGTAATAATAAAAAGTAACACAATAAGAATAACAATAACGAGGCTATATACAGGGGGCACCGGTAACGAGTCAGTGTGCAGGGGTACAGGTTAGTTAAGGTAATTTGTACATGTTGCTGGGGGGGGAAGTGTACATGTAGGTGGGTGTCAATGTAAATTGTCCGGTGGCGATTTTATTAATTGTTCAGCAGTTTTATGGCTTGGGGGTAGAAGCTGTGGATGAGCCTTTTGGTYCTAGACTTGTTCCTGGACTGTGGCTTAGAGTGCTAAATGAATGCAATTCAAATGTACAATGCCATATCCTTGTTCGCCCGGCAGTTTTGTGGGCCTTTCATGACGATGTGTAGTTACACGAGCTGCCATCTCTTCGTTAATTTGATTATTATATACTGTATATACACTACCGGTCAAACATTTTAAAACACCTACTCATTCAAGGGTTTTTCTTTATTTGTACTATTTTCTACATTGTAGAATAATAGAGAAGACATCAAAATTACGAAATAACACAYATGGAATCATGTAGTAACCAAAAAAAAAGGGCTAAACAAATCAAAATATATTTTATATTTGAATTTCTTCAAATAACCACACTTTGCCTTGATGACAGTTTTGCAAACTCTTGGCATTCTCTCCACCAGTTTCACCTGGAATGCTTTTCCAACAGCCTTGAAGGAGTTCCCACATATGCTGAGCACTTGTTGGCTGCTTTTCCTTCACTCTTCGGTCCGACTTATCCCAAACCATCTCAATTTGGTTGAGGTCGGGGGATTATGGAGGCCAGGTCATCCGATGCAGCACTCCATCCCTCTCCATCTTGATAAAATAGCCCTTACACAGCCTGGAGGTGTGTTGGGTCATTGTCCTGTTGAAAAACAAATGATAGTCCCACTAAGCCCGAACTCGATGAGATGGCGTATCGCTGCAGAATGTTGTGGTAGCCATGCTGGTTAAGTGCGCCTTGAATTCTAAATAAATCACAGACAGTGTCACCAGCAAAGCACTCCCACACCATAACACCTCCTCCTCCATGCTTTACGTTGGGAAATACACATGCRGTGTTCCACAAATTTCCACCGGTCTAATATCCATTGCTCATGTTTCTTGGCCAAAGCAAGTCTCTTCTTATTATTGGTGTCCTTAAGTAGTTGTTTCTTTGCAGCAATCTGACAACGAAGGCCTGATTCACACAGTCTCCTCTGAACTGTTGATGTTGAGATGTGTCTGTTACTTGAACTCTGTGAAGCATTTATTTGGGCTGCAATTTCTGAGGCTGGTAACTGTAGTGAACTTATCCTCTGCAGCAGAGGTAACTCTAGGTCTTCCATTCCTGTTCCTGTGTTTCATCATAGCGCTTGATGTTTTTTGCGACTGCAGTTGAAGAAACTTTCACATTTCTTAACATTTTCCGTATTGACTAACCTTCATGTCTTAAAGTAATGATGGATTATCTTTGCTAATTTGAGCTGTTCTTGCCATAATATGGATTTGGTCTTTACCAAATAGGTCTATCTTCAGTATACCCCCCCCCCCCCCCTGCCCCCTACCTTGTCATAGCACAACTGATTGGTTCAAATGCATTAAGAAGGAAATAAATTCCATAAATTAACTTTTAAGAAGGCACACTTGTTAATTGAAATGCATTCCAGATGACTACCTCATGAAGCTGGTTGAGAAAATGCCAAGAGTGTGCAAAGCTGTCATCAAGGCAAAAGGTGGCTGCTTTGAAGAATCTCAAATATGACATTTGTTTAACTCTTTTTTTGGTTACTACATGATTCCATATGTGTTATTTCATAGTTTTGATGTCTTCACTATTATTCTACAAATTGTAATAATAAAGGAAACCCCTTTAATGAGTAGGTGTTCTAAAACTTTGGACCGGCAGTGTATATATATATATACATATATACTGTATATATAAAGGACGTYTCTTTTCTCCAAAATTCATATGGAATCCTTTACCCATGTGTGTTTGAAGTGAACGACAGAGTGAGTGTCAACTCTATCAGTCTGAAGTTAATTCAGTCAGAATTAGATTATTCTCTAATTGAAGAGTTCCATGTTCCACCCGACAGGGAATGGAATTGACCCCAACTTTGGTGGATAGGCTACAACCATCCTTCCTGGGTATGGTTGTGGTGCTGGGAGATGGTCCACTTGAACATAAAGTCCATTCGTTTAGATACGTATTTCTCAATATCTAAGATGGTAGTCTATTCTGGAGAGTGTGTTTCTGACTGTCCTATGTCACGCTTCTGTGTTATTTCATGTTCATCCACCAGCTCATCTCAACTCAAGCTGTTAGCTCAACAGAGCAGAGATATTAAATCACAATCTCCCAATTACTTTGCTGTGAAACTAATGCAACGTATCCTTTTGTGGGAGAAATTTGTTATTTTTTTCTGTGGTTCTGAGTGGCTACTCTTCTTTCTGAAGCTATACTGGCATGGTATCTGACCTTCAGTGCCAAACACCCCCGCCGAGGCCTGGCTGACAGAGAGAGAAAGTGTTTATAGAGGGATCTATGTGTCACTCGATACTGTCACTCTCTCTCTCGCCTTCTACCCCCTCCCAATACTGAGAGATACATTAGAAGTCTCTTTCTCCATCTCTCCGGTTGCAATACCGAGACACAGATGAAGCATCTCTCACTCTCTTCCTGTCTCTCATCTCCCCCTTCTGTCTCTCAAAACCACAGAGACACACAGACGTGATCTCAGACTGTAAMTCAATAGAAGCCATTTATAATCTCAGTCTCTGACGGTCGATATATTGCGTTCATTTGAGGTTGACAGCTACTATCAGTCCGTCTGGCACTCTGACACCAGCAGGTTGGAAGACACAGCAGGGCTTCTTGGCCACTTACATACTCTGAGAAGGCCCTCAGCCCTGTGTTATTACACAATCACCATTTCCTCACATCACTAGTGAGCTAGGAGGAGAAGGAGGAGCCTGTTGTCAGTTTCCGATAATAAGCAGTTAGTAGGTTCTAGCCTAGGAACAGTGTTGGGGAACCGGCTCTGAAAACATAGTTTATCAAGCTACCAATTACTTTGCACTGGAAGAAGTTAAGCTACACCAAAGCTACCCTTAAGAAGAATATACAAAACTACTTCGTGAATTTTTTAAATATCTAAATCGGAAACTTCATAGACTACAAATTGCAAGAAAACAGATTGCTCTGCACTCAGAATGTGTATTGTAGCCTATTAAACACAAAATATATTTCAATTGAGAATTAGGCGGGTCTGCTGCCGAAAAAGAAAGGAAATTCTTGCCAACTTAATAATTTCTAAAAAATATTATTTTAGCAAAAAAAAAGTTGCGCTGTTCCATTAATAGCTACACCGCTACATGGCAAGAAAAAAGTTAGCAACTACTAAAACACCACCAAGCTTTTGTAAAATGTACTTCAATTACTAGTTAAACTACATGTAGTACACACGAAAACTGTATAGGAGTAATAATAATTCCCTCACTTCCTTTTGTTCATGGAATCCAAACTATGATATCAATCTGCAACACAGACAGGGTTACATGCAGAGTACTCTACAGTCTATCACCAACCCCTTTCCTTTATCCACTCCCCCTCCCCATCTCCTCCCTCACCCCTTCCCTCCCTGCCTGAGATTCTGGGAATAACCACTCTACTTCCTGGAGGTCACATCAAAGCCATCTAATCAGATCTATTATTCTCATGTTGATCTTCACCCCCTGGACATGCAGAGGAATCACAGGAAAACGTGTGGAATGGTTGTCACACAGACCACACTGTAATGCATCTACCCAGAGTAAACACATGTCATCTGGATCTTTTTTCTTTGTGCCAGTTGTCTATTCCTACCCGGGTACTCAGCGTGAAAGCTTTTTGATGTGACTTTTGTCTTACATCTCTCATAAATATCCTTATTGTGACCAAGAGGCGGACTGTTATCAATCAATTTACATTCTGCCATCATCACCGCTCTGAAGTACAAAGAGAAGGATGTGGAGACAGAAACAGGTTGTTTCTCTATATAAGCTTGCCAGGCTAGTCTGTTCTCCTACAGAGAAGACGTTGGTTCAATATTGAGTAATGAATATCTCTGTCCTCCAAACAAGATGGCAGGTGTTTGGCAGGAAATCAGTTCCTGCCATGTCTCCATTGGAGCAACCGTTCACTACTTTTACACGTGTTTACTAGTCTCTCTAGAGACGGACAGGTTGCCTCCCTCAATATTCCAAAGTTCTGGCCATTGCCTAGCTCACAATGCTCCGAGGTCTGGGACATCTGAGACTACATATTTACCAGTCCCCTTAAACCCTTCCTCATCCAGCTTGCTCTGTACATTCAGACTCTGTATAGCTCTTATCTATGGCAGAATACAGGTGACTATCAGAGCATACAGTAAGTTATTGTAAAGTAGAACTTGCTTTGCTCTGCCCATCCACTGTAGGTTAACACACCCATTGAGATATAGTAATATGGCCACAGTCCATTTTGTGAGGATCAATGCACCCAGAGGCTTCGTGACTGAGCTAACGTCTCAGGGTAGCCTAGTTTACTTTTCGGCTCCTACTGTAATTTGAATGCTTCCTGTTTATTCCAGATGCTCAGTCAGTCACACAGCCTGACTCAGTTCATTCCTACTGAACCGCCTCTCCTCTTTAACAATCCCACCAGCTGCCACTTCCTGTCTTGTCACAGAGACAGGGACTGACTGCAATCTGTCCCTGCATATCTGTGCGTACTGCACTGTACAGTTTGTACGGTGGAATAAACATCGTATTAAAACGGGAAGAAAAATTATCCGCAGCCAATTCTCTTTGTTGATCTCCAGTTTGTTAATCTAAGGCTGCAGAAGGGAAAGACAAAGGATTAGACTTTGTCGTCATCATGTGTGTGTTGGGAAGATAGGCTTACGTGTTTGAGGGGAGGAGTTGTTCTGTTTGACATCCTTGTCTTCTGTTAGCAAAGAGGATGTAATCAATTTGAGTGTTGCGTAGTAAGTAAACCATGACTTGCTGTGATGTTTGTGTGTCAGCAGCATGCAAGACAGACAGTACTGTGTATAGAGGGCAATGTGTGTGTGTGTGTGTGTGTGTGTGTGTGTGTGTGTGTGTGTGTGTGTGTGTGTGTGTGTGTGTGTGTGTGTGTGAATTGCATTTCTGAATGAATGAATGAATGAATGACAATGAATTAATGGATTACAATGAATGAATGCATGAAGGAATGACAAGTCGCCAGTTGGCAACCCGTCCCTTATGGGATTAATTGACATTAAAAAAGTGTGTGTGTGTGTGTGTTGAATGAATGAATGAATGAATGACAATGAATTAATGGATTACAATGAATGAATGCATGAAGGAATGACAAGTCGCCAGTTGGCAACCCGTCCCTTATGGGATTAATTGACATTAAAAAAAACATTACAATAATTCAATGTGATAATACAGTGATAATTCTTCTTCTGGTGTTCTCTGCAGTGAGTTTTTGCATAAAAGATATTTGTATATAACGTATGTGCACACGCTCATGCACGCGTGACTGCATAATTGCTTCACCTAACAATACAGCAGCAGCCACACCTCAGTCAGCAGACTGAGCATCGAATACGTTTGAACGAATGAAATGCCCCATTAGAGTTGGTGGAGAGTGTGTGAGGGTGTGTGTTTGAGAGAGAAGACTGGTGTCTTACTGAATCAAATGTTTCCACCTGATGAAACAGCACATTTGAGTCTTTGTTGTCAACATGATCTAATCATTGGACCGATTTATTAGTCGCCATCCAGTCCTGCAGCTTTCTTTTATTTGACAGGTGGATAAAGAAACAATAGTCCCCCTTTTTATTCACAGGAGCTTTTTTTCCTGGGATTTGTGTGCTGACAGACAACAATATGTCACTTACAAGGGCTCTCTGAGAGACAGCGGGAGATGAGAAGGCATTACCATAGTAGCAGGGTTTAAAATAAATCTGGAGAAGTAGTACAAAAGTAGGCTAGCACACACACGCGCACACACACACACACACACACACACAAAAGTAGCACACAGCTCCCACCCACTAAACTAATGGGCCCAGAGAGCTATCAGACTGCGATGGAGAGAGAAACTTCTCTTCCGCARCYCTTGTTGYGRGTGAGAGACAGCTGRAGAGTACTGGGCACCATGCTAAGCTCAGTTCYGACCCATTTGKARGAGGAYGGCTGGGCGCCCTGGAGKGACAGATGAATACGGGTCACAGGTAATTGGCAGAGTAGGCTGGAGAGCTGAAGGGTGTAATTTTCTGCCTCCCAAAGCAAAGAGGAGATGGAAGGATGGCTCGAACTGAGCCGCTACAAGGTTATTCAACGATGAGAGAGAGAGAAAGAGAGACTCTTAAAGAAGATGAAAGAGGAGAGAGAATGCTGCAGAGAGCAGAGCTACATGAAAATATGAAAATAGTTGGAGGGGGTAGATGAGGGATGATGACAGCTTACTACATGACACATTGGCATGTTACACCCTCCTGAGTGAGAAATGGGCTCTGGATTCGGCCCACCAGCCAAACAGAAGGCTTATGCATCTGATTACCATCCTTCAGAATCATGATGAAGGGTGGAAAGATTTTTCATATCTGAATGATACACGATGGGAAAGTGGGACCACTTCCATTTAGACTTGGTCTTCAAGCGCAAAACGCACAAAAATAAAAACTAGTGCTGTCAACAATTCTAAATGTAATCGAGTTAATCGCAGGATTTGCTGAGATTAATCATGATTAATCGCAAATTCAGAATTTGCTCAAATTGAACTGTAATTTATAAAGGGACAATCCGCAGATTCTACATCCATTTTAAGAATGATAAATTAATGATATGTACCCATTGACTCATATCAATGCCTCATGAGCTTAGTTCAACTGTTGTAGCCCATCAGAACCCAAAATATAAGTTTATTTTTACTCCAATGTTTCTAAACAAGTCCATTTAAAACAAACACTGTATGGCCTCAAAACATGCTTATGGATGGTCAGTACTTGACTCCATAGCTATGTCTATAATTTGATAGTGGTTACATTTCTCCAGGCTTTACAAGAATATTGAAGTCTTGATTCTGTCCAAAGTAACAGTAAGCAAAATCTGGTAAATTGATAAAGCATACTTTCTATAATCTCAATGTCAACTTCTTTAGACAGCGCATTTGTAACGGCTCTCGTTTGTGGAATGACCGGACCAAGGTGCAGCGTGGTAGGCGTACATCGTATTTTTATTGATGCCACCGAAAGCAAAATAAAAACGACAAAAAAACAAAAGCGCACAGTTCTGTAAGGCATAGAAACTATACAGAAAACAAGATCCCACAAAAACCCAAATGGAAAATGACAACTTATATATGATCCCTTATCAGAGACAACGATAGACAGCTGCCTCTGACTGGGAACCACACTCGGCCAAAACAAAGAAATAGAAAACATAGAATGCCCACCCAAATCACACCCGGACCTAACCAAATAGAGAAATAAAAAGGCTCTCTAAGGTCAGGGCGTGACAGCATTGTTGTATTTAGCTGTATAGATTATGTATTTTGACGTTGTCAGTGCTTTTTGAGAGCTTTCAGACAAGGCAAATTATTAGTGAGAAAAAAAGTGCACAAAAATAATAAAAGGTTAACTCGAGTTAACTGATTAACTCTGACAGCACTAATAAAAACACAATCAAGAATCTTCATAAAAGGCATCCAGTAGAAATAAATTAATCTACCGAAATGAATATCATTTTATATTAACAGTATAAGTCAAAAGTTTGGACATACCTATTCATTCAAGACTTGTTCTTTTTTTTTTTACTATTCTACATTGTAGAATAATAGCGAAGACATGAAATAACACATATGGAATCATGTAGTAACCATAAAAGTGTTAAACAATTCAAAATATATTTTCTATTTGAGATTCTTCAAAGTAGCCACCCTTTGCACAATCTTGGCATTCTCTGAACGAGTTTCACCTGGAATGCTGTTCCAACAGTCTGGAAGGAGTTCCCCACATATGCTGAGCACTTGTTGGCTGCTTTTCCTTCACTCTGTGGGGCAACTCATTTACATTTAAGTCATTTAGCAGACGCTCTTATCCAGAGCGACTTACAAATTGGTGCATTCACCTTATGATATCCCAACTCATCCCAAACCATCTTAATTGGGTTGTGGTTGGGTGATTGTGGAGGCCAGGTCATCTGATGCAGCACTCCATCACTCTCCTTCTTGGTCAAATAGCCAATTTGCGAGCCAATCAAGACCTAGAGACGACTCTTCGCTGCCTTTTCGCCAACCCCACCACCTGGAGCCAGCAACTTGTGTGGGTTGAATACGCTCCCCTGCTCTGCCACCGGGCTCTCGCCTTTCGAGTGTTCCCTGGGTTATCAGCCCGCGCTCTTCCCGGAGCATAAGGAAGAGGACGGCATACCCAAGGCCCAGATGTTTGTCCGCCGCTGTTGCTGTAACTGGAAGAGAGCCCAGTTGGCTCTTCTCAAGACTACCTCCAGGTATCGGCGACAAGTGGACCGCCACCGGACACCGGCTACCCGGTATCGTCTCGGGCATAGGGTATGGTTGTCCATCCGAGATCTGCACCTCCGGCCCCGTCCCACTTATCATGTGTCAAGGATTAAACCTATGTCTCACAGCCCTTTGTCTCCTGCCCCTGGGGGGGTACTGTCACACCCTGATGTTTCACCTGTCTTTGTGCTTGTCTCCACCCCCCTACTGGTGTCGCCCATCTTCCCCATTATCCCCAGTGTATTTACACCTGTGTTCTCTGTTTGTCTGTTGCCAGTTTGGTTTGTTTCATCAAGCCTACCAGCGTTTTTCCTGTGCTCCTGTCTTTCTGTAGTTCCTGTTTTCCCGGTTTTGACCATCCTGCCTGCCTGCCTGCCATTCTGTATCTTTCGGACTCTGCTCTGAATTACTGACCTCTGTCTGCCCTTGACCTGTAATTTGCCTGGCCCCCTGTCGTTGTAATAAACTTTTGTTACTTCGAAACTGTCAGCATCTGGGTCTTCTCCTGAGTCTTGACAGTGGGAACTCCTTCAATACTGTTGGAAAAGGATTCCAGGT
Source organism: Salvelinus sp. IW2-2015 (assembly GCF_002910315.2). Classification (NCBI taxonomy): domain Eukaryota; kingdom Metazoa; phylum Chordata; class Actinopteri; order Salmoniformes; family Salmonidae; genus Salvelinus; species Salvelinus sp. IW2-2015. The sequence continues at coordinate 35,071,748 of NC_036867.1, read as the reverse complement.
GAAGCTGGTTAAGAGAATGCCAAGACTGTGCAAAGCTTTCATCAAAGCAAAGGGTAGCTAAAATCAAAAATATATTTTGATTTGTTTAACACTTTGTTTTGGTTACTACATGATTCCATATGTGTTACTTCATAGTTTTGATGTCTTCACTATTATTCTACAATGTAGAAAATTGTACAAATAAAGAAACCCTTGAATGAGTAGGTGTGTTCAAACTTTTGACTGGTACAGTACATGTAAACAGGGCTGGAAAGTGGCTGGTAGCAGGAATATACACTTATATTAAACATTAGGAACACACACGCAATCCATGTCTCAATTGTCTCAAGGCTTAAAAATCATTCTTTAACCTGTCTCTTTCCCTCCATCTACACTGATTTGAAATGGATTGAACAAATCAAATTGTATGCACCGAATAAACTTACTTACTTAAGGGCTTACTTACAAGCCCTTAACCAACAATGCAGTTAAGAAAAATAAGAGTAAAAAAAGTATTTACTCAAAATATAAAATAAACGATAAAAAAGTTACACAATAACGAGGCTATAAAGAGGGGGTACCGACTCAATGTGCGGGGGTACAGGTTAGTCAAAATAATTGAGGTAATATGTACATGTACTGTATACCCAGATCCTCTCCACATAAAAACAATCGATCTAGATCCTGACGGTAATGTCAAGGTGTAGGCGAAAACAGAAACAGCATGGCTGAGATAGACAAGGGAAGCCAAACAACAGCTGTGGATGTTTCCTCTGTGCCTCTGAGATAACTGAGATCATTCATAAAACCACATCTGAGAGAGGGGGAGATAGAAAGATGAAAAATACAGAGATAGGGCCTGGTTCCTGCCTTATATCCAATCATTCTCTCTACTATTATTCTGACATTTCACATTCTTAAAATAAAGTGGTGATCCTAACTGACCTAAGACAGGGAATTTCTACTGGGAATAAATGTCAGAGCCGCCCGTCTGTCCCGAGCCGTCAGAGCCGCCCGTCTGTCCCGAGCCGTCAGAGCTGCCCGTCTGTCCCGAGCCGTCAGAGCTGCCCGTCTGTCCCGAGCCGTCAGAGCTGCCCGTCTGACAGGAGCAGCCAGAGCCTTCCGCCAGACAGGAGCAGCCAGAGCCTCCGGCCAGCCAGGAGAGCCAGAGCCTTCCGCCAGCCAGAGAGCACCAGAGGCCGTCAGCGCCAGCCATGAGCAGCCAGAGCCGCCAAAGCCAGCCATGAGCAGCCAGAGCCGCCAGCCAGCCATGAGCAGCCAGAGCCGCCAGCCAGCCATGAGCAGCCAGAGCCGCCAGCCAGCCATGAGCAGCCAGAGCCGCCCGCCAGCCAGCCATGAGCAGCCAGAGCCGCCAGCCAGCCATGAGCAGCCAGAGCCGCCAGCCAGCCATGAGCAGCCAGAGCCGCCAGCCAGCCATGAGCAGCCGTCCCTCAGTCCGGAGCTGCCGTCCCTCAGTCCGGGAGCAGCCGTCCCGTCCGGAGCCCGTCCTCAGTCCGAGGCAGCCGTCCCTCAGTCCGAGGGCTGCCGTCCCTCAGTCCGGACTGCCGTCCCTCAGTCCGGAGCTGCCGTCCCTCAGTCCGGAGCTGCCGTCCCTCAGTCCGGAGCTGCCGTCCCTCATTCCGGTGCTGACCCTCATTCCGGTGCTGCCCCTTAGTCCGGTGCTGCCCCTTAATCCAGTGGGGTTAAATTGGAGGGTGGTCATTGGGAGGAGGCTACAAAAGCGGAGATTGACTATGGTGGGGTGGGGACCACGCCCAGAGCCTGAGCCGCCACCGTGGACAGATGCCCACCCAGACCCTCCCCTAGACTTTATGCTGGTGCGCCCGGAGTTCGCACCTTGAGGGGGGGGTTATGTCACGTTCCTGACCTGTTTTCTCTTGTTTTTGTATGTGTTTAGTTGGTCAGGGCGTGAGTTGGGGTGGGCATTCTATGTTATGTGTTTCTATGTTTAGGTTCATTGTCTGTTAGCCTTATATGGTTCTCAATCAGGGACAGGTGTTATTCATTTCCTCTGATTGAGAATCATATATAGGTAGGCTGTTTCACACTGTTTGTTTGTGGGTGATTGTCTTCCGTGTCTGTGTATGTCGCACCACACGGGACTGTTTCGTTTGTCGTTCGTGTATGTAGTCTGTTCCTGTTCGTGCGTTCTTCGTGTTCTGTAAGTTCGTTTGTTCAGGTCTGTTGACTTCGTTTATTATTTAGTAAATTCTCAAGTGTGTTTAGTTTTCGTCTTGTTAAATAAATATCATTATGTATACATCACCCGCTGCGCCTTGGTCCGCTCATTCACCACAAGACGACCGTTACAATAATAGTAGAGAGAATTATTTATTTCAGCTTTTATTTCTTTCATCACATTCCCAGTGGGTCAGAAGTTTGCATACACTCAATTAGTATTTGGTAGCATTGCCTTTAAATTGTTTAAATTGGGTCAAACGTTTTGGGTAGCCTTCCACAAGCTTCCCACAATAAGTTGGATGAATTTTGGCCCATTCCTCCTGACAGAGTTGGTGTAACTGAGTCAGTTTTGCCCACAAATTTTCTATAGGATTGAGGTCAAGGCTTTGTGATGGCCACTCCAATACCTTGACTTTGTTGTCCTTTAACCATTTTGCCACAACTTTGGAAGTATGCCTGGGGTCATTGTCCATTTGCAAGACCCATTTGCGACCAAGCATTAACTTCCTGACTGATGTCTTGAGATGTTGCTTCAATATATCCACATAATTTTCCTTCCCTCATGATGCCATCTATTTTGAAGTGCACCAGTCCCTCCTGCAGAAAAGCACCCCCACAAGATGATGCTGCCACCCCTGTGCTTCACGGTTGGAATGGTGTTCTTTGGCTTGCAAGCCTCCCCCTTTTTCCTCCAAAGATAACAATGGTCATTATGGCCAAACAGTTCTATTTTTGTTTCATCAGACCAGAGGACATTTCTCCAAAAAGTACGATCTTTGTCCCCATGTGCAGTTGCAAACCGTAGTCTGGCTTTTTTATGGCAGTTTTGGAGCAGTGGCTTCCTTGCTGAGCGGCCTTTCAGGTTATGTCGATATAGGACTCSTTTTACTGTGGATATAGATACTTTTGTACCGGTTTCCTCTAGCATCTTCACAAAGGCCTTTGTTGTTGTTCTGGGATTGATTTGTACTTTTCGCACCAAAGTACGTTCATCTCTAGGAGACAGAACGCATCTCCTTCCTGAGTGGTATGACGGCTGCGTGGACCCATGGTGTTTATACTTGCGTACTATTGTTTGTACAGATGAACGTGGTACCTTCAGGCGTTTGGAAATTGCTCCAAAGGATGAACCAGACTTGTGGAGGTCTACAATTTTTTCCTGAGGTCTTGGCTGATTTCTTTTGATTTCCACTGATGTCAAGCAAAGAGGCACTGGGTTTGAAGGTAGGCCTTGAAATACATCCACAGGTACACCTCCAATTGACTCAAATTATGTCAATTAGCCTATCAGAAGCTTCTGAAGCCATGACATAATTTTCTGGAATTTTCCAAGCTGTTTAAAGGCACAGTCAACTTAGTGTACCTGTGAATTATAAGTTACAGACAGAAATAATCTGTCTGTAACCAATTGTTGGAAAAATTACTTATGCCATGCACAAAGTAGATGTCCTAACCGACTTGCCGAAACTATAGTTTGTTAACAAGAAATTTGTGGAGTGTTTGAAAAACGAGTTTTAATGACTCCAACCTAAGTGTATGTAAACTTCCGACTTCAACTGTAAGTATTTTACACCACTGCAACCATAAATACTTCAGGACTTGCAAGCGCACATATTTTCTTTAGGAAATGTCTTGTTTTAGTTTTGTAAATATTATTCGAAGAACGTAAGTGCATATTTATTCCCCACTTTACAAAAATAAAATGAAATCACCTTGGCAGAAAACGCAATCTCCTTGGCTGCCTGCTGCAACACCCACCACAATGGCCTACCTCACGGAGATGCTGTGGCCATTCTGTTTGTTTGAGCCTACGGATGCATTAGATGGCTGCTATGTGATGCCTAGGCTAGAAAATTGTAATTCAACCAAGACACATTCATAACACAACGATACCAATATCTGAAGCTTTCATTTATATCATTGTTGCACAACAGAATACCACCTCCATAGCTATTTAATAATCACTGTGGAAGTGGGACTCCATATCAGACCGTATCATCTAGAACTGTAGGCTTACATGTTATTCCCCTCAAGCTTCACTCAATATAAACGCATCCTTCTCCAACTCCTCTCATATTTATGAGACACGTTTTAAGTCTGCCAAAAACAATCCCGCTATTACCGCATTCATGAGGCTTGTTCAAGGGGAAGGAGGATGTACTGTAGTAGGCAAGCTATCTGGTCCTTCCAAACAATGACAGCTTCATGAACACACATCTCTGAAACGGAATGCATGTCGATGTCCCCGCTGGGGCTAAACGGGTAGACTCAATGTTGTCTTGACGTTATTTCTTTCATGCACACAAACTTTGAAAAAACATGATGCCATTTATCTAATACAGGATTTGTAATGACCCCGCCAATCATGCACACACGCACTCAGACATACAATCATGTGCTACCAACGAATGTTGTATCACTGTTTAACATTAAAAACATGATATCTAATTAAGATTCCATTCATATATACAGTGTGACGTCTCTGAAAAGGACACTTTCTTTACAGAAAAACCACACGATTTCACATGTGGAAAATCACATGATTTCACATTAAACTTAATTAGGTCCTGTATGGCTCAGTTGGTAGAGCATGGTGCTTGCGTTGCCAGTGTGGGGCTGCCCATATGTAAAATGGCATCTATTATATTATTAGAAAACGTGTTTTTGGAACACTACCCATGCGATCATGTTTTCACGTGTAGTGTCGTGTTATCACATTAACTTCACATAAGATCACATGAAAAAGTGTGAACTTCATGTGGTTTCTCCATAAGGGTTAGTATTGGCTTCTTAGCGGATGAAGCCAAATGTGATATTTCAGAGGAGAGGAGCAGTAGAGCGCCTAGCACCCAGCCTTGAGGGTAAGAGTATTGCTGATTACTGTACAGCAAACTCATTCAAATTCCAGGCAAGGAAATCAGCACATTGGGCCAGTGGACACACACACCCACTCATTACCAAAGTTGTCGTGGAAACAACCTAGTTCTGGCTGGCACTGGGCCCGTGTGGAAGGGCCCAAAAAATTGTGAAAGACTCCAGTTACCCAAGTCATAGACTGTTCTCTCTGCTACCGCACAGCAAGCGGTACCGGAGCGCCAAGTCTAGGACCAAAAGAATCCTTAACAGCTTCTACCCCCAAGCCATAAGACTGCTGAACAATTAACCAAATGGCCACCAGGACTATTTAAAGTTCGGGTGAAGCCCCTTTGTTTTTAAACTGCTGCTACTCACTGTTTATTATCTGTGCATAGTCACTTTACCCCTACCTACATGTACAAATTACCTCGACTAACCTGTGCCCCCGCACATAACCTGTGCCCCCGTACATAACCTGTGCCCCCGCACATAACCTGTGCCCCCGTACATAACCTGTGCCCCCGTACATAACCTTGCGCCGCACATACCTGTACCCCCGCACATAACCTGTGCCCCGCACATAACCTGTTAACCCCCGCACATAACCTGTCCCCCGCAATAACCTGTGCCCCGCACATAACCTGTGCCCCGCACAATACCTGTGCCCCCGTACATAACCTTGCCCCCGCACATAACCTGTGGCCGTACATAACCTGTGCCCCCGACATAACCTGTGCCCCGTACATCAACCTGTTGCCCCGCACATAACCGTGCCCCGTACTAACCTGTGCCCCCGCACATAACCTGTGCCCCCGCACATTGACTCGGTACCGGTTATTTTATTGTTACTTTTTATTATTTTTTATTTTAGTTTTTACTTTAGTTTATTTAGTAAATATTTTCTTAACTCTATTTCTTGAACTGCATTGTTGGTTAAGGCCTTGTAAGTAAGCATTTCACGGTATCTGTTGTATTCGGCGCAAGTGACAAGTACATTTTGATTAGATTTGATTTGGCACATAGGGGTTTGAACTAAAGAAAGCATTGGGGTTCTGTCTGGGGAATGTATTAGCACATGAAATGTCCCCTAGCTCCCCTGAGACAGCAACAGCTAGTTATGTCAACCCAAAACATTGTTAGGAAGTCTGGCATGTACCGATATTAGATCATATTCTTCTGAATCCAACCATACAGCATAGAGTGGAAATAATAGTACATAACACCTGTTCACATGCTGATCCAGAACCATAAACCAAGGGAAATAGCTGTCAGTGCTGTTATTTTGACTGATGGGGAAGAAAGCATATTACACCATCCCTATCCCACAAAGTCTTCCCCTCATCTCATTTTCATACAGAGCTCAGCAGCTTCTTATGAACCCATGACCCACAGGGCTGGGTAGAGAGGAAGGGATTTGAGTTAGAGACTGACTGACAGTCTACCGGTTAAAACTGGTTTTCATCTGCCTGCCCCACTGCTAAGCACTTGATAGAAGGCTGTTTTGGGAGGGTTGTAAACAGCCTTTGAATTCAGCTGCGGATTACCGGCAGCAGGAGAGTGTGCTTTGGCAAAGGCAAGTAGAAAAGTATACTGAACCAATAAATAAACGCAACATGTAAAATGTTGGTCGCATGTTTCATGAGCTGAAATAAAAGATCCCAGAAATGTTCCATACGCACAAAAAGCTATTTTCGCTCAAATTTTGTTTACTTCCATCCCTGTTAGTGAGCATTTCTTCTTTTCCAAGATAATCCATCCACCTGACAGGCGTGGCATATCAAGAAGCTGATTAAACAGCATGATCATTACACAGGTGCACACAAATGGCGCCGGAGAAGAAGGCAGACGTTTTACGTGCCCCCAACCGATCGTGTTTTTGTTTGTCTGTTTATTTGTGTTGTTTGTAACTTATATTTTGTACATAATGTTGCCACTGCCGTCTCTTATGACCGAAAATAACTTCTGGACATCAGGACTGCGATTACTCATCACGAACTGGCAGAATCCTTTTTCCCCATAGTCTGACGAGCCCGGCGCAAACGATATACAGGTTTCTCGGGAACAGGCCCAGATCCCCGCGATTTGCGTGAAGAGGAGGCGGAGAAAAAGGGGCCGGAGGGGGGGCTGCCTTCTGAGAATGCGTAGGCGATCGAATAAACCCCCACTTCCTTCCATTCTGCTAGCAAACGTGCAATCTTTGGACAATAAAATTCAAAACTGTAATATCTTATGCTTCACGGAGTCGTGGCTGAACGACAACACTATCGACATACTGGTTATAAGCTGCACCGGCAGGATAGAACAGCGGCGTCTGGTAAGACAAGGGGCGGCGGACTATGTATTTTTGTAAATAACAGCTGGTGCATGATATCTAAGGAAGTCTTGAGCTATTGCTCGCCTGAGGTAGAGTATCTCATGATAAGCTGTAGACCACACTATATACCTAGAGAGTTTTAATCTGTATTTTTCGTAGCTGTTTACATACCACCACAATCAGGAGCTGGCACAAAGACAGCATTGAATGAGCTGTACTCCGCCATAAGCAAACAAGAAAACGCTCACCCAGAGGCGGTGCTCCTAGTAGCCGGGGACTTTAATGCAGAGAAACTTAAATCCGTTTTACCAAATTTATATCAGCATGTTTAATGTGCAACCAGAGAACAAAAAACTCTGGTTACTCCACACACAGAGATGCATACAAAGCGCTCCCTCGCCCTCCATTTGGCAAATCTGACCATAATTCTATCCTCCTGATTCCTGCTTACAAGCAAAAATTAAAGCAGGAAGCACCAGTGACTAGATCAATAAAAAAGTGGTCAGATGAAGCAGATGCTAAGCTACAGGACTGTTTTGCTAGCACAGACCTCCGATGGCATTGAGGAGTACACCACATCAGTCATTGGCTTCATCAATAAGTGCATCGATGACATCGTCCCCACAATGACCGTACGTACATACCCCAACCAGAAGCCATGGATTACAGGCAACATCCACACTGAGCTAAAGGCTAGAGCTACAGCTTTCAAGGAGCGGGACTCTAACCCGGAAGCTTCTAAGAAATTATGCTATGCCCTCCGATGAACCATCAAAACGGCAATACAGGACTAAGATCGAATTGTACTACACCGGCTCTGGCGCTCGTCGGATGTGGCAGGGCTTGCAAACCATTACAGACTACAAAGGGAAGCACGGCTGAGAGCTGCACAGTGACACGAGCCTACCAGATGAGCTAAACTACTTCTATGCTCACTTTGAGGCAAATAACACTGAAACATGCATGAGAGCACCAGCTGTTCCGGAAGACTGTGTGATCACGCTCTCCGCACCCGATGTGAGTAAGACCTTTAAACAGGTCAACATTTACAAGGCTGCAGGGATGGATGGATTACCAAGACGTGTACTGTGAGCATGCACTGACCAACTGGCAAGTGCCTTCACTGACATTTTCAACCTCTCCCTGTTTGAGTCTGTAATACCAACATGTTTTAAGCAGAACGCATGTGCCCAAGAACACTAACGTAACCTGCCTAAATGACTACCAACCCGTAGCACTCATGTCTGTAGCCATGAAGTGCTTTGAAAGGCTGGTCATGGCTCACATCAACACCATTATCACCAATATCCAGAAACCCTAGACCCACTCCAATTTGCATACCGCCCACAGATCCACAGATGATGCAATCTCTATTGCACTCCACACTGCCCTTTCCCACCTGGACAAAAGGAACCCTATGTGAGAATGCTATTCATTGAACGCAGCTAACCATAGGCCCTCAAAGATCATCAATAAGCTAAGGACCCTGGACTAAACACCTCACTCTGCAACTGGATCCTGGACTTCC
>NC_036867.1:35052630-35061818 GCF_002910315.2 Salvelinus sp. IW2-2015 | reverse complement strand
ATTCTCCCCTGTTATATTCTTAGCATACCACAATGCAATAGTCACTACCTATATGTACATATTACCTCAACTAACCAGTGCCCCCGCACATTGACTCTGTACCGGTACCCCCATGTATATAGTCTCGCTATTGTTATCTTATTGCTGCTCTTTAATTACTTGATACTTTTTTTCTTATTCTTAGCCGTATTTTTTAAAACTGCATTGTTGTTTAGGGGCTCGTAAGTAAGCATTTCACTGTAAGGTCTACACCTGCTGTATTTGGCGCATGTGACTAATAACATTTGATTTGATTTGTGCTGGGGACAATAAAAGGCCACCCTAAAATGAGCAGTTTTTTCACACAACACAATGCCACAGATGTCTCAAGTTTTGAGGGAGTGCGCAATTGGCATGCTGACTGGAGGAATGTCCATCAGAGCTGTTGCCAGAGAATGTAATATTCATTTCTCTACCATAAGCCACCTCCCACATCGTTTTAGAAAATTTGGCAGTCTGTCCAACTGGCGTCACAACCGTAGACCACGTGTAACCATGCCAGCCCAGGACCTCCACATACAGCTTCTTTGCCTGTGGAATCGTCTGAGACAAGCCACCAGGACAGCTGATGAAATTGAGGATTATTTATGTCTGTAATAAAGCCCCTCCCAGTCATGTGAAATCCATAGATTAGGGCTTAATTTATTTATTCCAATTGACTAATTTCCTTACATGAACTTTAATTCAGTAAAATCATTGAAATTGTTGCATGTTGCACTTATTATTTTTGAACGTTCTGTACCAGTGATTTCAATGTAGAATGTTTGAGTCTGCATTACACCATTAAAATAAATGGGGGTACAGAAAGCTTCATGGTTTTAAAAGTAAAAATAGGAGCAAACTACTGTTTTGAAGCAATCTAAGATGAGAAAGTCTGCACATTTCAAATTTGGTTTGGTGTTTGTAGCTCAAATGGTTAAGTGCAGTGGGAAATGCTAAAATCGACTATTATAGCCCATGGATCTTGTATGCAAATGTGATATGCTTTAGGTTCAAAAGTATAAATATGTTCAGCAATCTTTTGACAAGCAAAAGTCAGCCTGCACATTTTAACATTGGTTCGTATTTGTAGTTTAAACAATTCAAGAGCAGTGGTGAATCCAGGAATGACCCATTGTAGTTTATGGAGCCTTAATGCACATTTTAAATGGCTTTAGTTGAAAAATAATAAACAGTATCAAATCTCTATTGACAAGCCATCTACGCTGAGTCAGTCTGTACGTTTTAAAGTTGGCTTGGTGTTTGTATCTTAAACAGTTGAATACCTGATTTAAAAAATATATTTTTCATTCAAGTCTACGGTCCTTGAAATGCATTGGGATTAATGTCTATATGGTTGTAGTATGAAAAGTATAACAGTATCAAAATATTTTTTCAAGCAACCTGAAGCCAGTCAGCTTGCACGTTTTAAAGTCGGTAGCTTTTACGGTTTTGGCACTACAAGTTCCAGCATAAGGCGGTTAATAAGAAGACATTTTGTTTTCATTTTAGTGGGCTAGTTGTCCTTGATTTCAGCAAGCACCGCTAATAGGGGCAGTATAAACCCAGGGGGATTCTGATTTTTTCTGTAGCCTACACTTATGCACTGCAGTATTGTAGAAATCCTGGGGTGTTTCTTTTTAGTATCTCATGTCGTACATCTGCGCTACTCTGTGTTGCTTTTCCATGGAGAGCTGAGGCTGTGCAAGGCAATTGAACATGATTAGCTGACAGTTAGAGCAACAGACTCAGTGTGTATGCTGCAAATGACTAGTGTCACTGTAGAGAATTTGCCTGCCAAGGGCATGATCTCTTGACAATTATGGTGTGCAATGCATCAAAGAATCGCCCCTATCCCTATACACATCTCTATACAAATGACATTATGTTATCTGACTCAGATAGAAGAGTAGACCAACATATTTGCTATTATTTGCTATGGTGGCAGGCTGTATTGGGTAGGGCTATATTTGATGTGGAAGCTTTAGACTGTGATTCTGATCTGTCTGCAAGATTAGATAAACTAGGCATGGTGTAAATATAGTCTACACAGAAGTAGAATAATAACTTTGTTTCGATATTTTGTTTCCTTAATTAGCAGTTCAATTCCACATCATGCCTTAAAATTAGCAGTTCAAATCCACATCATGCCAAGTAAACTGCTCGGCCTGGCACACAGTACATTCACTTATGCCCCGCCCACCCTATTCTCTCACCCCCCCACCCTACTCTCTCACCCCCCCAAAACAATTGTCGAGGAAGGACGGCTCTGTTATACATCAATTGAAAGAACCACAACGCCACATTACACATCCTATGGTGTGCCTTGTCGAGGAGCACTGAATACCGTTCGATTGCAACTTGCCTCTTTCTTTGAAGATGGCGCGAAAGCATGCATTCTGTTTAGTCTTTGCATTTCGGATCTGAACCTGARGAAATGTCGATGTTCGCCGGAATTAAGAGTGTTTGACTAGCTCAGGTAAGGCATTTGACCATATTTGTATCAGACAGAGCAATCAACGATGCCATGGGTATTTCAAACAGGGTTGTGATGAGAGGGACACTTATATAGAGATCACAATGGGTTTCAAACTGTGCCATGGAAAAGGGGGCATGCGGAATGGTTAAAACATTGTCACTGGCTTCTATCCGAAATATAGCGTGAATTACAAAGTTGCCTACATCATAATAATATGCTCAAAACAAAGTGTGCCTATTTCACCTACAACAAAAATATGGGTTCCCATCGAACTGAAAACGCCAGTGATATTATATTCCTAATGTCTAATTRAAATATTTCTCAATATTTTGTAACAGTGCACAGCCATAATTCCTGCGGTGAACTGATCCCACTGCACACCTATTGATGAGTGGTGAGAGGATCAACACGAGCTGCCATGTGAAGGCTTTTATTTGAATCAATATTGTCTCTCAAAAGTCAACTTGGCTACATCATACAGCACAAAGAATCATACACACATTGGACTATATTGACTCATCTTTTCATAATTTGACTATGTTATTTTACGTTTCGGACATGATAAACTACAATATGCAGATGGACTCGCACGTCTTAATCAATTCAATTCCATATGACCACAAATTACCATTGTGGAATGATTTGGGTTTAGGATTGAGGAGTGTCAGGGTCGGAGCCGTGCAGCCCTGTCTGATAGCCCTTCTCCAGGCTACCTCAACACCACCAGTCCCAGGACACCTGGCCTGACACTCTGGGTCAGTAGCCCCAGATACCAGCTGACAATCGACTACAGACTGGCCCCAGGCATGTCTGTTCAGCCACCTTTCACAGTCCTGACATCTTAATTACTGGACACCTGTGAACACCTGGTGTTGGGAATGGGGTATCCCTCCCTTTGTGTGTGAGTGTATATGTGTCAATTGCAGCCCTTTGTTAAAACACCCAATCCTAAATCAACCCATAGCCCCTACCGCCTAACCCTGGATAGGTACAGCTGTCAATAAGGTAATAGCTCCTCTTTGCTCTCTAATAATGGGTGAAATTGTCACCAAATTGCTTATTATTTTCCTATTCTCAGATCTACGCAAGTGCGTAGCGGCGATTTGGTGAGAAAGTCACATGCAGGTAAAGAACACCTTGTCTCGCCATGTGGTGTGTTACCTAATAAGGCCAGAGGAGGTGTTGTATATAGCCAATGAATGCCAATATACCACGGCTAAGGGCTGTTCTTATGCAAGATGGAGCATTCAGCCAATCTGCATTCGGGGCTCGAGCCATCCAGTTTAGAATGTCAAATAAACACCTTCACAGAAATGTGTTGGAAGATAAGCTTCTGGCGTTATGCTGCAAGATACAGCATGAATTCATTTCTGGGGATTTTTGAAAGCGCCATGGTTTGTTCCAGACAGTATAGGGCACTTCCATGTAAAAAGCCCCATGAGCACATCAAATTTGGTGTCAAATGAAACTCATAGTCTATATTTTGAGAAATTAAGGCGCATCTACATTTTTAAACTAATCTCCTTCCAAAACAATTAGGAATAAGCAAAGGCTTTGATTTCTAGTCAAACAGATGGAAACRGGGTTTTAGAAAACATCTATCAGAAGGTCTTAAGGTATTAGAAATGCATCACAACACAATACTGTTGAAGTAAAGGCCCCTGCCAAGTAATATCAACATTCATAATTAGTTTTGCAGAAATTATTAGTCTTCTGTAAGTTTAAGAAATATTGCCTAGTGTCTTGTCATTCTGTTACCAGAAAACCCACATATCTTTAAGATATTTGATCATTTCTCTCCCTGATGAGGACGGAGGAGAATGAAAGCTCACAGAATTAACAAGTAAAGTTATACCTATCAATTAGCTGTAGTGTTTTACTGATATCAATTTGGTTTATGATTTATTACGTGATTCAAACACGTCATTCTGTTACTAAATCAGTAACAGACAGAATGACAAAAAAAACGGAACAGAATGACAAACTGAATTGGCTGCAATGGGAATTCATAGGAGTCACAAACCACAGTTGGGTCACCTGCTACTGTCCTCTCTTCCACTGGCATACTGTTATGTTCAGCTCATAACTGTTTTCGTTCTCTTTCTGTCACGTGGTGGTCAAACCAAGAGTGTGAAAACAGTCTGGGCAACCCCTCCCTCCCTCTCTTTCTCCCTGTCTCTCTTCTCTCTCTCTCCAGTTAATGTCACCTCTCCCAGCTCTTACTGACACCTACCTATGAGCCCCCTCTCTTTCCATTTACTGTAACCAGCCCCTTCACCCACTGAACTCGGACTGGCACCGGACGTCCATGGACGTTGAAAAGAAATTTGGTCAGTTCAAATCTAAACCAATCATGGACAGTAAAGTAGAGTTTAGTACAGTACTGTACTGTAGCCAGGGTTGGGAAGTAACTGATTACACATGACTCCAGACTGACATTTCCCCCTGGTGGCACTGGAGCCACTAGGATTTTCAGTTGGTTGTACCAGTCCATGATTTGGACTCACCCCAAAAACTATTTCTGTGTCATACTATATATATATATATATTTTTYTTTCTTTCTATCATCTAATGTAATTCGGTGCTTTATTAAAAAGTGTAAGAGAATACTGAGATGGTATTCAAGATGGTATTTCATATTTTAATGTTGTGATTTTGAATGTGCAGCCTAATCCAGTGATTGTCATGCAGTTTGGGTTAACAATTAGGCTATTGTTATTTTTGACTGTTAAAATAGGGCTCCAGAATTTTCTTATTTCGTTCCTTATTTTTGTTCAATAGAGATTAATTTTCTGGCATCTTTATGTGCACTAATATCATAGGCACATTTTATTTGGAGCTAATTTACCACCTGAGTAAGTGCAAATTCAATGAAACTTTAGAACGCAATAAATATAATACTCACTGCAAGTAGCCATGTATCAATCAAACAGTTTTGAGTGAGGTGACCATGTAGAATGTGCGGCTCGCACCAATGCGACCAATTGAAGGTAGTGCATTGAGTTGTATGGGGTTCTTTAACTTGGCAATCAATGGTTCAGCATCATTCTGTTACTGTGGAATAGCCCCTATATTTGATTTTCAATTTTTCTTTTTTGCTTTGAACCCCCTGGCCCCTGCAGCGTGAGTCACGTCTGGTGCCAGCCAGCATAAGATGGGCCCACTACAGTAGTTGTTATGAGATTTCATTCAGTCACACAGACTCGGTCACGAGGCTTAGGCTACACAAAACAAGGTTTCTCTCCCTAAAGCCATTCGAGTAGAGAGTTCTGATGTCTTGCTCCTCTCTTTAATGCAAAACTCGAAACAAAACTGGGTCACGGGAGGTARACCTGATCACCACACATCCCCTAGGAGCCCATATATGTGTGACTCACTTTTCTATAATCTAGAGCTTCCATCAAACAAACACGGAACCTTTCTGTCTCCTCCCTGACCACAGATGTTATCGTGTACTTTTTCTATCCATGCATTGTGTGATATCTGCGCAAACCAGGAAGTGGAGAGGATTTCTATCAAATGAAAACTGTAATGTAATATTTATTGGGTAGCATACAGTACTGTCACAGTAGCCCCCCCCCCATAGTCACATGAAAGTTTCTGGGTACATTGTAACTAAGTACAATTTATTATCATGATACAGTGAAGAGCATGTCTGCTGTCTACCTAATCTTAATATTATCGAGGGAGAAACACTGACAGACAAGGGAATCGCAAGCCAACACAAAACACCACTCCATTTGCTTGAAAATAACCTCCTGACGTTTTTCTCCTGCAGCCATGTGGGCGTTGAGTCTCTATCTTCTACATGTGACGTGAGCTGAGAGGTAGTAGAGTAGATAAGCCTGGTGGTATAACGTGTACTGTAAATTCCCCTCCTGCCATGGTTATTAGAGAGCCTCCCTCAATGGTGCTTTAGCCAGGAGCCAAAGCTAATTTTACCTTCCTCCCACATCAAGAGCTTTTGTCATGCACCACATCAAGAGGTAGATTTAAGCAATAAGGCCCGTGGGGGTGGGGTATATGGCCAATATACCAAGGTAAAGGGCTGTTCTTAAGCACGACGCAACACGGAGTGCCTTGATACAGCCCTTAGCCGTGGTATATTGGCCATATATCACAAACCCTCAAGGTGCCTTATTGCTATWATAAAATGGTTACCAATGAAATTAGAGCAGTAAAAATAAAGGTTTTGTCATACCTGTGGTATACGGTTTGATATACCACGGCTGTCAGCCAATCACCATTCAGGGCTCGAACCAACCCGTTTATAATTATGCATATACAGTATGCATTATGTGCCATGACAATGGCAATGCAGAAGTGCTTTCTAAACAGGCCAGCAGCACATGAGCGAAGAGGATAACAGAATAGATGGAGGCGTGTCATTGAAGATGGRGGAAGGCATTTTGTCAGCAGAAACAGGGCAGGCGGAATATCATCTCTCCACGGAGAGACCTCCTGCTGCTGGCTCGCTGGAACTTCTACAGGCTGTGTATGTGTGTGTTTGAGAGAGAGAGTGTGTGTCTCACTGTGTGCCAGTGTGAGTTTGCATGTGTGTGTGTGTGCGCTTGCCTGTGTGTTTGCATGACTGTGTGTGTGCGTGGGCACTGCCGGAGAAACCAGGGGCCATGTGCCAAACCCCCGGCTGTGGCCCATTGTGAGACCAGCTGGTGTGTGAAGAGGGCCAGCGGTCAGTTCGGTTCCCAACCAGACTGGAGCTGAAGATGTCTATCTTTTCTACTTTAGAACATAATACCTGCTATGTCTATGATTRGCTATAAGGCAGGAACCAGGCCCCTATCTCTGTGTTTTTCATCTTTCTATCTCCCCCTCTCTCAGATGTGGTTTTATGAATGATCTCAGAGGCACAGAGGAAACATCCACAGCTGTTGTTTGGCTTCCCTTGTCTATCTCAGCCATGCTGTTTCTGTTTTCGCCTACACCTTGAAATTACCGTCAGGATCTAGATGGATTGTTTTTATGTGGAGAGGATCTGGGTGTATGTGTATCTGTGGGCAGAGGATCTTGGTGTGTTCTTATGTGTTGACTTAGCTAATGTGTGCCTGATGGAGCGTTGTGTTATTGTTGCTACAGCACTGCGTTCAGGCAGGCAAATGACGCTCGTGCTCGCCCAGTTGAATTTGTGAGTGTCTGGTTGGAGAGAAAGCAGAGGGCCAATTGTGTTCCTCCTGGGGCAAGATTGTCTCTTTCTGATTGGAGACAGACGTGTGACCTCTGACCCCTGTGCTCTTATKRGGGGGGGGGGGGGGTTTAGTGGTCCAAGGATCAGTTTAGGCCAGCCAGCTTTCCACAAGGCTTTGTAGTGGCGAATATATAGTCAGTGCCTGTGGAGATGTCAGTGCAGAGTTCATTCATGGTGTTTTTTGCTAAAAACAAGGTTTGGGAAGCCCAATTTATAAAAAAAAAAAAATCCCCATGCCATACTAATTCCACTCAAATCCTGCTTTTGAAATGGAGGGCTAGCTTTAGTAGCCTAGCTTAAGCACAATTGAATGGACCAAAGAAGAGACTTCTCTCTTCAGAATACTGCCAGTGGGTTACCCAATGGAATTTTAAATTAATCTCCTTTATTTCCCCCCATTCAGTAGTGTTTCCCTTTTTCTTTCTGTGCCCCAAGGACAGTGTCTCTGCAGGCAGGCATTGAGTCAGAGTCCCGATGCAGATCGAGGTTATTATTTCAGTTTAACCTTCCGTGTCATTCACGCTAGCCTCCACTGCACTGGCTCACTGGAGGAGATGGAAAGACCCTTTGAAGATGTAATTTGTGTGGGTGAAGTCCTGAGAGAGAGGCTGGGGCTTGGTGGTTCCCTGCCCTGCGCAAGCTCCTGCTGTGAGGGGGAATCAGCCCTCTGACTCTTCAAACCCCCTAAACTCATAATTAAGACACTAGGTTCTGGCAACACTTAACCTAGTCTGCATGTTTGACCCCACATCTACTCTTAACTTAGACCTGTATCTCTCTTTTTTTCTTCTCTCTCTGTGTCTCTCTCTCTGTCTCTCTGTGTGTCTCTCTCTCTCTGTCTCTCTGTGTGTCTCTCTCTCTCTGTCTCTCTGTCTCTCTCTCTCTGTCTCTCTGTGTCTCTCTGTCTCTGTGTCTCTCTCTCTCTCTGTCTCTCTGTGTCTCTCTCTCTCTCTGTCTCTCTGTGTCTCTCTCTGTCTCTGTGTCTCTCTCTCTCTCTGTCTCTCTCTGTGTCTCTCTGTGTCTCTCTCTCTGTCTCTCTGTGTCTCTCTCTGTCTCTCTGTGTCTCTCTGTGTCTCTCTGTGTGTGTGTCTCTCTCTCTGTGTCTCTCTCTGTGTCTCTCTGTGTGTCTCTCTCTCTGTGTCTCTCTCTGTGTCTCTCTCTCTCTGTCTCTCTGTGTGTCTCTCTCTCTCTGTCTCTCTGTGTGTCTCTCTCTCTCCTGTCTCTTATACACATCTAGATGTGTATAAGAGACAGGAGAGAAAGAGAGGGAGAGTGTGTATGTGTGTGTTTGAGAGAGAGTTAGTATGTTTGTGTGGTGTGTGTTTGAGAGAGAGAGTATGTGTGTTTGTGTGTGTTTGAGAGAGAGGGAGTATGTGTGTGTGGTGTGTTTGAGAGAGTGAGTATGTGTGTGTGGTGTGTGTTTGAGAGAGTGAGTATGTGTGTGTGGTGTGTGTTTGAGAGAGAGAGTGTGTGTCTCACTGTGTG
>NC_036867.1:35045914-35052406 GCF_002910315.2 Salvelinus sp. IW2-2015 | reverse complement strand
TATTGGCATGACGTAACAATGTACATATTGCCAAAGCTTATTTTGGATATTTACAATATAAAAATGAGAATCTAAATTGTCAAAATAACCATACATTCAACAATAAACATACAGTAGAGTACATGTGCAGGTTGATTGATCTGTCAGACTCTGTCCCTCATCTTATGGCAGGCAGCAATGTAGTGCGCTGCCAACCCACAGCTCTATGCCTATCCTCATCAGAGAGGTCTTCGAAACCTTGAATAAGGGTTTCAAATTTGGGGAATTGACACTCTAATTGTTTTATTTTTGACATTTTGTCAGGAAATGCAGCTCTGTCTCAGGTTCTGCTGTTGTGCAGTGGTTGCACAGCCTTTCCTCTACAGGGAGCCAGGTTTTCCTATGTCTACCCTTCTCAATGGCAAGGCTGTGCTCACTGAGCCTGTACTTTGTCAAGGTTTTTCTAAGGTTTTGATCAGTAACCATGGTCAAATAGTTAGCCACGGTGTACTGTCGATTTAGGGCCAGATAGCACTGCATTTTGCTTTGTGCTTGTGTTTCCYAATAAGCAATGTAGTTTTTTTTGACTGTGTTGTAATTTGGTTTATTCTGATTGATTGGATGTTCTGGTCTTGAGGCTTCAGTGTGTTAGTAGAACAGGTTTGTGAACTCAGCCTCAGGACCAGCTGGATGAGGGGACTCTTTTCTTTGCTCAGCTCTTGGAATTGCAGGGCTTGGTAAAGATATGAGGGGGGTCACTGTATTTCAGATGTTTCCAAAACTTAATTGCTCTTTTTTTAGTTTTTATTATTAGTAGATATTGGCCTAATTCTGCCCTGCATGCAATGTTTGTAGTTTTCCTCTGGACATGTAGGAKAATCTTACAGAACTCTGCATGCAGGGTTTCAATGGAGTGTTTGTCCCATTTGATGAAATCTTGTTTCGCAAGTGGATCCCACACCTCGCTGCCATAAAGTGCAATTGGTTCAATGACACATTCAATTAGTTTTAGCCAAATTTTAATAGGTATTTCAATTTGATTTTGTTTTTTAATGGCATAGAAGGCCCTGCGTGCTTTCTCGCTCTGTTCATTCACTGCCTCATTAAGGTATCCAGTTGAGCTTATTTTTAAACCTAAGTATTTCTTAGCTTAATACTCAGCTGTGATGGCTCAGTCTCTACCACTGTTGTTCGAAAACATCAAAGCTCTCCATTTAGTCTAAAAAAAGACTCCAGGGGCCAATTCCACTACAAATTGGAGAAACGTCAACAATTAGCGAGTGCTGGTGTGAGAGCTACGATTAGCATTCTGCATTTGCGTGCCACAGCCGGTGTTTACATTTACCTGCTATTATAATGACTGCTACTGTTCTTGTTCATTTGGTCATACAATATGTTCCCCCCCCATTGGGAAAACGAGTTGACAGGGTGGTAAGAATTGGCTGCACCTGCAAAAGAAAATGGCACAGTGGGTGAATGGAGGAGAACACATTACAATATTTTCTCTGGGCAACATGTTTTCCCCGAGTGAGCACACCAATTTATGTTTTGCTCAAAAATATCCGGAAACGACGCACATCACGTTACCTCAGGTTTCACTTCACAAACAGGTCCCAGTTTGGATGATGATGATGATTTAAGCTTTTTCTACTGTGTGAAAAACACAGTCTGTTTTCACTGTGGTACGTGGGAGAGGTACAGCACAGCTCCCCAACCCATCCTCTGCCCCTGCCCATGGAGAATGTAAACAGACATGACCTAACCTAACCAACTCAGGGCCACAATGCTGTCAAAACTACAGTCTGCCTCAACAGGATCAAAGAGTGAATACGAGGATAGATGGAAGGACGGATTGGATTACTATTCAAAATGTCCCTATTGCTTGGTAAAGCAGGAATCGGCGCCTTCTCTATTAAATAGAAAGTTCTGACACGGGCAGGATACGTCCGAGAGAGAGGAAGGCTTTCATGTCTCAAAAGTAAAAGACAGTCCAGTTCCGTTAGAACTTCAAAGCGGAGAAAGAAGGGCAGGAAGGAAGCATTTTCAACAAGGGAGATGTGTCCATCCTGGTCTTTGTAGTTTTTCATATATCTCTCTGTCCGTGACCCTGCGGAAAATCAAATGACCATAATACAAAAATCCCTATCAAAATCTCTGTTTAAGCTAGAGATATCATTTTTTCTTCTTTTTTTTTGCATTGGATGCATCTCAATCCACCGCATCCACTAATGTCGGCCTTCCGCATCTGTTTTGCAATGAATTAATATGTTATTAACTTAGTAGAAACCCAGCCCCGGGCCCTGAGACCTTAAGCTATTATCGTGCTTACACTTACATTGTGTTGTATGACATGGGCCTGTACTACTGAAGTTGCTCATCCACTTTATTGTATGAAAATGTGCTATACTAATAAAGTTAATAATCTAATAAATCTCTTTAGGCCTCATCCTGAGCACTTCCAGGTCGGCCTCTAGGGGTCGCTGACACAACCGGACCCCAGCTGCACCCACCATGACCCCAACCATGAAGCAGTGGAGGCAGCTGGTTCTGGTGGCGATGCTGGCCTGGCTCCTCATCTTCCTGGCCCTGCTCTCCCACTTCCTGGACCCCCGGGACGTGGAGCTCCGCTCGCCCTCCTCGCTCACCCACACCGAGACCCGCCGTCTGGCTTCCATCCAGGCCAGTCCATCGGGCATCAGGGCTTCTCCTCTCCAGGTGTCGTCCTCCTCTTCCCCCGCCAACCAGGACCCCAGCCACAGCCGACAGGGAAAACAGGAGGCCCTGGAGCTGAGCCAGAATTGGGAGGTGGTCTGGAATGAGGTGAGCGACCAGGAGGGGGTGGATCAGGAAAGGGAAGAGAAGATTAGGAGGGAGAGACTGAGGAGAAGGAGGAGGAAGAAGAGAGGGGGCAGAGACGAATACTACTTATCCCAGTCCAAGGCAGTGGTCCAGTGGCTGCGGAGGGGCATTGCCTCAGCGGGGATGCTTGCTCCACACCTGCAGAAGTCCATGAGGGACTACCTGCATCTCAACAGGCACCACGTGGCCTACAGGGGGTTGCGCAGGGGTAGGCAGAGCAGGATGGAGGTACTCTGCGAACTGAAGGAGCAGGCCAGGTTGAGGACACTGGACGGGACAGAGCAACCCTTCTCTGGGCTGGGCTGGGACAAGCTAGTGCCCCCACGACCTCTGGAGCAGCTTTGGGGCCAGGGGTCAAAGTTCAAGTCGTGTGCGGTGGTCACCTCGGCCGGGGCTATCCTCAACTCTTCCCTAGGGAGAGAAATTGGTGAGCTACTGTTAGGACAGTGATGACACATTTTTCTGAACATCGGCAGGATTTTATAACGTAACTGTTGAGCTCCAATGTACAATAAAGACACATTTGCCACAGTTCTGGTATGAGATCTAGATGGAAGTAAAGCTCAAACAGATGAGTACACCCAGCAGGAAGTTGCCATAACACAACATACAAGTCACACAATCACAAATGTATACCTTCCAAACTGGGCAGCAGTTCATCTCCTTGTATTGTCTAAGATAAACAGATTCTTCTGTTGCTGGGCCAGGAACGAAGTGCTGTTCTTGGTAGTGTTCTTGGCCCGGCCTGAAAACCCCAGAACTTTCTGTGTGTGTTGTGGTGGTGTGTGATTGTGTGTGTGTGTGGTGTGATGTGTGTGGGGTGTGTTGTGTTGTGGGTGTGTGTGTGTGTGTTGTGTGTGTGTGGTTGTGTTGGTGTGTGGTGTGTTGTGTGTGTGGTGTGGAAGCTTCAGTTGGAGTGTTGTTGGGTTGGGCCCCTCTGGCCCCCCTCCCAGAGGTCTCTTCTCTCTTCAAATGTTGTCCTCACCTCAACCTCGATGTTGACTTCCACATCTCTCCTGACCCTAGTTCCACAGAGACTAGGCTAGCTTATCAGGAACTGAGGTTCGACTGTTTCCCTTTAACTACTTCTTTAAAAAATATTTACATGAAATGAAGAACATGTCTGGACAGACAGACAATGCAGTATTACACTCAAGCTCCAACACCCTAACCAATAACAAGTTAGTAGTACTAATCAGACTGATTGTACAAGTTATTACAGCTAATTGGCTGATTGTCAGACTAGTCTTCGTCACTGCATAAGTGTATTGCTTTGGTAGGTTTGATTTACCCTTAGAATTGAACTGGCCTCTACCCTTACAGTGCGTAAGAGCTCTGAAGCGGGGAAGTTCCTCACGCCTATAGAAATGGCTCCGCGTTCAGTGCGTGTGAATGGGAACCCTGGCTTACTCTACGGGCTCTTTAGACCGCTCTACTTTGTATTCATTCAGTAGCCTTTCATGTTGATAGCGTCAGACTGTCTTTTCACGTAGCCTGCGTGTCCTTGAAATGAGGAGGAAGAGCCGCGACAGTAATGCAGGCACCTTTTATAAATGACACTTCAGCCCGTAAGATCTCCAGACCTCCAAAGAAAAGGGTTTGCTGCTCTCTAGTGTTGGAGTTTGGTTAGTGACTCCATGAGCATCATGATGAGCATAATATTATAGTTTACCAGAGCCTAGACTACATATACACTGAAAAAAAAACACAACCTGCAACAATTTCAAAGATTTTACTGAGTTACAGTTCACATAAGGAAATCGGTCAATTAAAATAAATTCATTAGGCCTTAATCTATGTATTTCACATGACTGGGAGTACAGATATGCATCTGTTGGTCGCAGATGCCTTAACAAAAAAAAAAAGAAGTAGGGGCGTGGATCAGAAACCCTGTTAGTATCTGGTGTGACCACCGTGTGCCTCATGCAGCGTGACACATCTCCTTCTCATAGAGTTGATCGGGGCTGTTGATTGTGGCCTGTGGAATGTTGTCCCACATGTCTTCAATGGAGGTGCGAAGATGCTGGATATTGGCTGGAATACGCTGTTGTACACGTTGCTCCAGAGCATCCCGAACATGCTCAATGAGTGACATGTCTGAGAATGCAGGCCATGGAAGAACTGGGATGTTTTCCAACTTCCAGGAATTGTGTACAGATCCTTGCAACATGGGACCATGCATTATCATGCTGAAACATGACGGCAATGGGCCTCAGGATCTCATCACAGGATTTCTGTGCATTCAAATTGCCATCGATAAAATGAAATTGTGTTCTTTGTCCATAGCTTATTCCTTGCCTATAGCTTATTCCTGCCCAGACCATAACCCCACCGCCACCATGGGGCACTGTTCACAACGTTGACATCAGCAAACTGCTCGCCCACACAATGCCAAACACGCTGTCTGCCGGTACAGTTGCCAAGAGTGTGCATAGCTGTCAAGGCAAAGGGTGGCTACTTTGATTTGTTAAACACTGTTTTAGTTACTACATGATTCCATATGTGTTATTTCACAGTTTTGATGTCTTCACTATTATTCTACTATATAGAAAATAGTAAAAATAAAGAAAAACCCTTGAACGAGTAGGTGTGTCCATACTTTTGACTGGTACTGTGTTTATATATAATTTATAAAAAATTAAGAGTACAGACTATTGAATGAGACCATATACAAACGTGTTTGAGAAGATATTTATAAAAATACAGTTGTATTTCTTTTCATTTTGAAAATGCAATGCATGAAAATGCAATGAAATTTAAGGTTATTTGATTATGTAAAAAGCAAAATGTACAAATTTTAAGGTTGTGTTATATTTGGTTGTGAAATTCTTGGGAGAAAAAATGGAGTCCCCAGAAATGGAGTCCCCAGAAATTCTGTCTGAAAAAATGTGGACCCCACTGAAAAAGTTTAAATACCACTGCACTCGAGGGAGTCATTCAACAACCACATGACTTATGTAGATAAACCAGGCAATTTTAATGGTACTGTTGGGGTGATGCATGCAGCTAATGTCCATACCCTGTACTCAGATTCCCATGAGGCTGTGCTTCGCTTCAACGCTGCTCCTACAGAGGGCTATGAGAATGACGTGGGCAACAAGACCACCATCCGCATCATCAACTCTCAGGTAGGTCCCCCACTTCACCTCCTGTGATTTTTCCTTGGTACTCAGAACCCCCTATTGATTGTCAGTAGAATCACTGACACTCTGCCTTTCGAATATGATTTGAGTTGATCTAGAGCTGAGTGAAACCGCTAGTCAGACCACTAAGACGGGCTATCTCATCACTACCACACTTAGGTGTATCATGAATGATTGACTAGATATCATTTGGGAGAAGGCAAGTTGGCATATGGGATCTGTACATGTGGACTGTAGGTGAGATGTGCTCCTATTGCTTTGCCGCATATTTGTGTGTCCAATACCACAGTTCCAGGCAAGATTACATTTAGCCTGGGGGGCTGGAGAGCTATCAGTACAGCGATCAGTCATTTGTCTCCCTGCAGATCCTGGCCCGGCCCAGACATCGCTTCAACACCAGCGCTTTGTATAAGGGTATGACACTGGTGGCCTGGGATCCTGCACCGTACTCTGTGGACCTGCTCAGGGTAGGTCTCTCTGCTCTCTCACTCTCACTCTCTCTCACTCTCAC
>NC_036867.1:34997589-35039424 GCF_002910315.2 Salvelinus sp. IW2-2015 | reverse complement strand
TCGCTTCAACGCTGCTCCTACAGAGGGCTATGAGAATGACGTGGGCAACAAGACCACCATCCGCATCATCAACTCTCAGGTAGGTCCCCCACTTCACCTCCTGTGATTTTTCCTTGGTACTCAGAACCCCCTATTGATTGTCAGTAGAATCACTGACACTCTGCCTTTCGAATATGATTTGAGTTGATCTAGAGCTGAGTGAAACCGCTAGTCAGACCACTAAGACGGGCTATCTCATCACTACCACACTTAGGTGTATCATGAATGATTGACTAGATATCATTTGGGAGAAGGCAAGTTGGCATATGGGATCTGTACATGTGGACTGTAGGTGAGATGTGCTCCTATTGCTTTGCCGCATATTTGTGTGTCCAATACCACAGTTCCAGGCAAGATTACATTTAGCCTGGGGGGCTGGAGAGCTATCAGTACAGCGATCAGTCATTTGTCTCCCTGCAGATCCTGGCCCGGCCCAGACATCGCTTCAACACCAGCGCTTTGTATAAGGGTATGACACTGGTGGCCTGGGATCCTGCACCGTACTCTGTGGACCTGCTCAGGGTAGGTCTCTCTGCTCTCTCACTCTCACTCTCTCTCACTCTCACTCTCACGCTGTAGTGTGTATGTGTCATTAATGACTTCCTAATCATCTCCTGGTTCATCTTAGGGGAAAGTCTGGTGCAGAGTGAGCCAGCAAGCATCGCCGTTGTTGCCTTAAGCAAAGCACTTAAAACCCTACAACTGCTCCAGCAGCGCTGCTTCCAGCAATGGTGTGTCTTGTGAGAGAGCGTAAACACTCATTTCCCTTCTAAATGGACAATAAAGTGCCTCATATTTTATACAAACCATCTTAAGGTTTTCACAGAATAATTCAGAAAGTGTCTGTGTGTTTAGATTCAGGTATCTGGTGTGTAGCGTACACAGGCCCCTTCCTGAGATCCTGTTAGCGGTAGCGGTCATGTTAACATTTAGCAGAGGCTTTTCTCTAGTGCAACAGTCAGTCGGTTAACCAACTGTGTGAACACGCTCGATGGTGACAGTGCTGTTTTCAGTCTTTTGATTTAATGTGGTTCACGTGTGAATCTCCAGATGCCAGGAAACATGATGACCAACTGGGTGGTAATGAGGAGAAGCTGAACGATTTAAGGACAGATCTTCTGTAGTTTCCCACTGACTTTAGACTAACTCAGTCCTGGTGAGGTGGGGGAATGGTTGTCTAGTTTATTAGTGTTCCTCAACAGGCTCTAACCTCTGGAGATGCTCTGTTTTGTTTTCAAGTAGTTTGACAAATTGCTGTTATATTTTCAACAATGTAAGTGTGAAAGGGAATTCTCCCGAGTTCTTTGTTGAGACACTGGTAGGGTTCCAATCTTCCGTTCTCAGTGTATGCGAGATGTGATTTGTTTGTCTTGTCAGTTGAAAGAGATGGTAACTAGCCTAAGAATGGTCCTAAAATCGATCACAATAATCCAAACACTAATTAAATTTTTCTTCTGAAAACACAAATTTAGGCCTGGTCTGTTTGTTAGAATTCCCTCCTCTGTCACACAGTTCAGTAGGCAAACTTTGTTGAACGTTGCAAGTAGAAATGTCATTAATAGAGCAGACGCAATTCCTTATTTTACATGTCAGAGAGGCATGTTTGTTCGGCATAAAATATTTCTATCTGAATGTTCCATTGCTGTACGTACCCTTGTATACATTGCCTTCGGAAACGTACACTTGTATACATTGCCTTCGGAAAGTATTCAGACCCCTTTACTTTTTCCACATTTTGTTACATTACAGCCTTATTCTACAATTTATTAAATAGTTTTCCCCCCTCATCAATCTACACACAATACCCCATCATGAAAAAGCAAAAAAAAAACTGATATCACATTTACATAAGTATTCAGACCCTTTACTCAGTACTTTGCTGAAGATCCTTTGGCAGCGATTACAGCATCGAGTCTTCTTGGGTATGACGCTACAAGCTTGGCACACATGTATTTGGGGAGTTTCTCCCATTCTTCTCTGCAGATCCTCTCAAGCTCTGTCTGGTTGGATGGGGAGCGTTGCTGCACAGCTATTTTCAGGTCTCTTCAGAGATAATCGATCGGGTTCAAGTCCGGGCTCTGGCTGGGCCACTCAAGGGACATTCAGAGACCTGTCCCAAAGCCACTCCTGCGTTGTCTTGGCTGTGTGCTTAGGGCCGTTGTCCTGTTGGAAGTTGAACCTTCACCCCAGTCTGAGGTCCTGAGCGCTCTGGAGCAGGTTTTCATTAAGGATCTCTCTGTACTTTGCTCTGCTCATCTTTGTCTCGATTCTGACTAGTCTCCCAGTCCCTGCCCCTGAAAAACATCCCCACAGCATGATGCTTCCAACCACCATGCTTCACTGTAGGGATGGTGCCAGGTTTTCTCCAGACATGAGGCTTGGCATTCAGGGCAAAGAGTTCAATCTTGGTTTCATCAGACCAGAGAATCTTGTTTCTCATGGTGTGAGTCTGTAGGGGCCTTTTGGCCAGCTCTAGGAAGCTTTGGTGGTTCCAAACTTCATCCAGTTAAGAATGATGGAGGCCACTGTGTTCTTGGGGACCTTCAATGCTGCAGAAATGTTTNGGCCTTTTGGCCAGCTCTAGGAAGCTTTGGTGGTTCCAAACTTCATCCAGTTAAGAATGATGGAGGCCACTGTGTTCTTGGGGACCTTCAATGCTGCAGAAATGTTTTGGTACCCTTCCCCAGATCTGTGCCTCGACACAATCCTGTCTCGGAGCTCAAAGGACAATTACTTTGACCTCATGGCTTGGTTTTTGCTCTGACATGCACTGTCAACTGTGAAACTTATATAGCAAGGTGTGTTTTGTGCCTTTCCAAATCATGTCCAATCAATTGAATTTACCGTAGGTGGACTCAAATCAAGTTGTAGAAACATCTCAAGGATGATCAATGGAAACAGGATGCACCTTAGCTCAATGTTTAGTATCATAGCAAGGGTCGGAATACTTATGTAAATAAGGTATTTCTGTTTTTAAGCTTTAATACATTTGCTAGAATAAAAAAAATAAAAAATAAACGTTTTCACCTTGTCATTATGGGGTATTGTGTGTAGATTGCTGAGGAAAATGTTTTATTTGATCCATTTTAGAATAACGCTGTAACATAACAAAATGTGGAAAAAGTCAAGAGGTCTCTCCGAAGGCACCATATATAGAGAACAATGTAATAACGTGTTTTACATTACCTCTGCTGTCTGCCACACACAATTGCATGGCATTAGTTAAAATACAGATTGGACACACGCATAAGGCCAATGATCAAGGGCTGTTATTCTAATGGCATCCACTTTGAAAGTGAACGCCATTGTTTGTATGTTTTTGTTTGTGTGCATGCGTGCGTGTTTGTGCGCTCGCAGCAGTGCATGTGTGTTTTTGTATGGCCTACTGTTATACATGCACCCAATTTGTATGGATGGTTGAACACATTCATTGAGACTTTACCAAGAAATTTGCTCCAGACTCAGAATCCATTTGAAACGAATCACTGTTCTGTATCTAATGCTTAAAAGACATAATGTACTAMATTTTTCCCCCATGTTATCCTGACTGTTTGAAGAACCAAAGAGTTACCAACACGGTATCTGTCACCTAACAGCTTAACGTTACTGGGTGTCAGATCAAAGGCTGGTATTTTCACTCTGCGGTCAAAGCATCACCACGTTTTTGGAGCAGATTACCTCTGTCAAATTCTGGCACCGTATTGCCTATTTAGTGCCCTTGAACTGTAGGGAATAGGGTGCCATGTGGGATGCAAAATAAGATTTAACTTCCAGAATAGAGAGTTAATTAAAACATTTCTGCTGTAGTCATTCATCAATACCTGCTATGGGAACGAGGGAATGAGTATTGGTGTAACAAACCTTTACTTTAAAAGGTTGCGCTGTGATGGTCTCTTGTCATCATTTCAAGGGAATATCCATGCCTGACTTTCTTCACTGAATCATGGATTTAACAGACTCTTGTGTAAGCAGTGGTGTATGAAAGGAACATGTATTTATACAACATTTTAGCTTGGGGCGTTGGGATTCCTGTGGTGATGTTGTGAGTCAGTCAGTATGGTGGTGTTGGATTCAAGCAAATCTGCATCACAATATTGGCGCAATATCTGTAGCATTTTAACATATGTTCTTTCCCGTAGTCAAATAAAATCATAGTACTAATTTTAGCTGCTCTAAAAATACAGTCGCAGGTAGACTGCTCCGTTAGCAGGCTGACCCTGCTGACCTACAGAAGTAGTTTGGTTTAACAAAGACACTGTGTCAACACTGCAGTGGCAGCAGTGAGTCTGACCCTCAGGAGATGCTGTCATGATTGTGCTGACCCGGAATAGCAGCGTTCTATTTCAGATAACGTCAGGAAAGATGCTTGGTGCTGACTGCAGTCTCCTCTCCTCTTCAGTGGTACGGGAACCCAGACTATGACCTGTTCACCCCGTACGAAGAACGCCGGCGGCTCCACCCGACACAACCGTTCTACGTCCTCCACCCCAAGTTCATCTGGCAGCTGTGGGACGTGATCCAGGGGAACACCCAGGAGAACATCCAGCCTAACCCCCCGTCCTCTGGGTTCATAGGTGGGCCCATGCGCTCTGATCGTCACCCGGGCACCCACCCATCCATTTATCTGTTTGACTGCTGTGTCTGAAAATGGTACCCTGTTCCCTGTGACGGGAACACTCTCTCAGCAACGTGCATCAAATTCACACAACTTTATTAACTGTTGAGATGCAGCACATACTGCAGGCCTAGTTCAGAACACATATGTGGTATCCTTGGTTCAATGAGACAAGCAGTTTAAGTAAATGGCAGCCAGAAGATGCATGTTTTTTTTGCTTAGTGAGTGAGATCTGCGATTGCTCAAAGTAAAAATATAACGGAGCTTAATTGTTATTCCGTGTGTGTTCAACCCCAACATCTATTTACAAGTTACACAGTCAAGAGGCACAGGTGCTCATTAACGATTGGCTCCGTCAAGTCAATTATCATTTCTAATGTCATTAAGCAAATACTCATTTCAAGATAGCCTGGTGGGTAGGAGCATTAGGCCAGTAACGAAAGGTTGCTGGAAGAAAATTCCAGGCTGACAAGGTAAAATCTGTCATTCTGCCCTTGAGCAAGGCAGTTACCCCACGTTCCCCGGCTCGACAACGTGGATGTCGATTTAAGCAGCCTCCCGCACCTCTCTGATTCAGAGGTTGGGTAATGCGGAAGACACATTTCAGTTGAATCATTCAGTTGTACAACGACTAGGTATCCCACTTTCCCATATTATGTCCCGTATTGCTGTTTTGGAATCTAGAAGAGCAGAGCGTGAAGACATCAGAAATTGTAATATTAGGGTAAGATTATGAAAGGCAAAAAATGGGCTATTGTCAAAGCGAAGCAACCTGTTTCACTTTGAATCGCTTTTTTCAAAGCGAGTTCACAGTTACATCATATTTTATATCTTAGGTATTATACCATTCTAAACCTGCATAAAGTTTGTCCACCCACACACAAACCGAATACAGAGAGTCAGAAAGAACACAGAATGGTGATTCACTCTGTGTGTTTTTTTCCCCCTCTTGTTTTGTCTCAATTTACATGAGGATGGGGGGGGGGGGGGTGTAGGCCCATGGCAATTCCTGGAAACAGCAGGAGGGCTTTGAGGGGGTCGTGTCGCCCCGAGCACGTTACTGTGCTACCACCACACACACAAACACACAAACGGAACACACACTCACTGCCAGCAGCAGTACTCAGTGAGGCAGACCATAACTCACAGAAGGATTTTATTTGGGTTGCAGTCCATTTATTTAACTGTTTTTTGGGGTACAGTTTATTAGGCAGTGAGAGGCGGTGCTGTTCAGTTTGTCATGTGGATAAAGACAAGCAAGTGCCGTATGATGGCTACAGCCACTGTGGCAGCCCAGTGGGGTGCACGGCTGTTGACTGCCTGCTGGGAGCTGCTAGGTACCTATTTAGACTTGTAGACTGAGGCACATGTCAACATGCAAAGCCAGTTACTGCATGACTCAACACTACAGGCACAGAAAGATGGTAACTTTAACAGGTTGTGGCTTTCATACAACGCCTGGCTGTCATCCCAACATGCAACTATTGGTTGGATCAGCATTGTTTCCACATTGTCATAACTAAACATTTCAAACTGACAATTGAACATTGATATGTCTTTTGCCCAATGGGATGATGGCTTCAAGTGTTGCAAACATACACACTTTGTTACAATTCTCCAACTGTTTCTGGTTTATTACCCTACCCACCCTGCAGTGAAATGGAAAATCCCTTCACATTGCCATACATTTAATACCGGTTTAGAGTGTAATACTAACCAGTTTTACATGGTTCACCCAGGTGCATCATCTATAAAATGTTCTTACGCACAGATATGATCTTAAATAGTTGAAATCCACAGCTATATAGTAATTTAATAACCATGAAGTAGGCGTGAAAATATTGATTTAGCAACTTGTTGCGATCTGGAAATGAACATGGTTGTGTGTGATTTACACCCTTAGTTATGTGCATAAACATTGTGATTATCCTTCATATTATTTCAAGAGCTGATGATATGAAGTGTAATATAAAAACGGAGCAAATAAACGAGGCCCAAGGTGATTTTGATCTCACAGATGCGGTACAAAAAGTATTCAGCTTCACCAACATCATTCACATAGGCTTCATAGATGCTTTAGAACAAATTAGGATTATCTGTCTATTATTGCACTTAATTGGAAATGGCCACAGTTATGACCGCATACTGTAACGGTTATGACAAAAGCCTTTTTTGGTACTGTAACAGTAATGACAACACTGTAAAGCCGCTGCAGTCTTAATACAACTCTGGGGTCTATCAACGTAACACATGTTTCAATATGAAAACAGAAGTTGTGGAAAAATACAAGTTTTTATTATTTTGACGGCAAGACTGGACAGGAAGATATCCACACCTTTTACGGAGTAACAAAGTAACAGTTGACCATCTAGATGGGTTGRGGCGGTTGACACACCTTCTATAACATGGATCATCAACTCGATTCAGCCGCGGGCCAACGTATTTTCTTCTTAAGCGGATGGGCGGGGGGCCAGAACATAATTACTGCCAATTGACAGCAAGAAGCCAAAACAGATATAACATTATCTAAAGCGTAAACATTTCAAAACGTAAAATCAATTGGAGCTGATTTTAGTCTAATGTCCAACAACGAAAATTCATTATGTATTTTTGCTATGAACTTGCGGGGCCAAATGAATCCGCCAGTTGGGACAACCTGTTCTATAAGATAATAGATCACAGTTTAGTTTCTGGGGTGATGAYGTGGAATAGATCACTTTTGTTAGAAGATTTTGATAGTTCTCTGTCTGGGTAACGTTGTGGATTAGGTCACTGACTGTATAGAAGAGTTCTCTGGTGACACAGCGCCTCATGATGGATTATTTTATGGGTAGTCTGTTGAGGCGTTCTCATGATGACAAATCACTATGGAGAGTTGTTGGGTGACGCCACATGAGAGATCACTGTGTAGACAGTTTTTTTGGGGGGGCGACACCGCATGACAAATGCCAGGGATAACACCGTATCCTCTGTAGAGTTCTCGGTGGTGACGCTATCATATGACACAGTGGATCACTGGATAGCGTTTGTCACGTGGGGGAAAGGGGGGGTGGGTCGAGAGGGGCTTCGGGGGGTAGTGGGGGGGGTACGCGGCTGTCCACAGGAGGTGATCTCTGGGCTGGTCTGTTCGGAGACTGGGGTGGTGACTTCACGGTTGTTAGTGCTGCACTCCACCGTGTGGGGATGTTGGTTATGGTGGTTGGCGCCGGTGGAGAGCTGGGGCGTGATGGCTACGTTGTTACTGTGGCCCCGGCGGTTGAGCTGGATGACGGTGGTCTTGGAAGGCATGGAGGAGACGCCGTTCTCAGAACTGGGCCGTTTGCAGTGGAACAGGATCAGGAAACACCTGTAGAACTGCAAGGGAGGGACAAAGAGAGCGTATGTGAGAAGGAGTGTTTGTGATAGGGGGGAGTGTGTACGTGAGAAGGTGTGTCAGACAGTCAGTCACTCCCAGTTTTTCAACACAGTGTAAACCCATATCTTCAGACATTACATTTCCTAACATAAAAACAAAAGATGCAAACTAAAGGTCGGATTCCAGAGAATTTCCGTGGTGAATTATTTTTAGTCTGTCTGGGGAAACTGGCCCTAAAATGCTTTGACCCATAGATTGCAGTATAAGCTGTAATGAATTAATATTTGCCCTGTTTTGATTCCAGGCATCATGCTGATGATGTCGCTGTGCGAGGAGGTCCATGTCTATGAGTACATCCCCTCTCTGCGTCAGACAGACCTGTGCCACTACCACGAGCACCACTACGACGCCGCCTGCACCCTTGGGGCGTACCACCCCCTGCTCTTTGAGAAGCTACTGGTCCAGAGGATGAACAGCGCCTCCCAACAYGACCTCAAAACCAAGGGCAAGGTCACGCTCTYGGGGTTCAGCGCGGTCAACTGTGGGCCCTGACCTTTGACCTCCTATGGCCATCAAGAGACGGAGCGTGCCGATACTAATCAAGCGACTGAAGAGGCTAAGAGTTGAGTCAGCACTGTCGTCTGTGGGCTATGATCTGGCGTTTTGACCTTTGACCTGGACTGCTCTCGAGCAAATCGGGATGAAAGTGAAGAGGAGGAGAGTGGTGCCAATACTAAATCAACCTTAGGCTGTAGAGGCTAAGCTAGCGTGCTCGGGAACTGCTTCTGCCGCAATGGATAGTGTCAACAGCTGAAAGCTGCTCTGGCCATCCGGTTCGGAGACCAGAGACTGTCGGGGTGTTGAAATGATAGTTGTTTCAACAAGCTGTTTAAACATTAAAAGAAGTGAAATAGTTTAAAGGCCGAACTCTGAAATAGTTTAAAGGCCGAACGCCCGCAGAGGAATTTCTTTGTTTTCGCTGAGCCTAGAAAAAGGAAAGACAGCCTGTTTCTGCTGGTTAAGATAACAATAGTCATCAATGTTGTAATGAGGGGGGTGTTGTAGGGCATGTGAATGTCATGTTGTTGTATTGTGTAACGAAGTAGTCCTTCAGGGATGGATGTATTCCTACCGGAGAGATGGGTCATCTTTTAAAGGTATTGTTCTTGTGACACAATGTTGTACACGGGAGAGGTCTGGGTATGAACGTGGGGAAATGATCTATACATTCAAATATTGAACATCGGTCAAAGGCATTTTTTTTTTGCTGATTCAACTAACGAGGTGCATTTCCATGTACAGGTCATGTTTCGAGCATAGAAATAGAGAATTGAAAACATGCAGTGTAAAGGGTTTACTTGAGAGGGGTAGGTTTGAATTTAATCCGTTTCAAAAAGCATGTTTTGTTCCTTTTTGGTTTAAAAATGTTGTAGACCTTATTTGATCAATTCAGGGATAGTAGTGTATGTAGGTCTATGAGGAAAAACAACCTCTCTTCTTTTCACTTTTCTTGTATGGACCAGTCTTGACCTAACCACTGATCTCTCTGTGTGTGTGTGAGTAAGGAACTCAAACTTTCTTATCGGTGTTCTCATGTCCTCGATGTAGGTACGCTATTTAAAGTTACTGTACCGCAAGACAAGATGGTAAAACTGACAGCAGTTACTTTTCCTGGCCTTGACATGATTCGACAGCCACACTATGTAAATAGAATGTAAATGTGGTTCGCTTGCCTATAGAAGTCTGGTCAAGTGCAATGCAGCTATGAATAGTTTGAGGCACATTTATTTAAAAAGAATTGAACCTTTATTTAACTAGGCAAGTCAGTTAAGAACAAATTCTTATTTACAATGACGGCCTACCCCGGCCAAACCTGGTGTGTGCCGCCTTATGGGACTCCCAATCACAGCCGGATGTGATACAGCCTGGATTTGAACCAGGGACTGTAGTGACGCCTCTTGCACTGAGATGCAGGGCCTTAGACCGCTGCGCTCCTGATCTAAGGCTTTTGGTAATGGTGATGTAGACTTGATACTGTGCCAAATGTTCCCTGTGTGAAGTTAACTGTTAACACTACATCTTCTAGGAGTTCACCACTACAAAAGCAAAGCAGAGGCCTCAGCTTGGAAATATAAATGGACAAAATGTCCTTACGATGATTCACTTGTTTGTGTACATTGTGGATGGAAAGCACAAAAACACAGCAATAGAAATGTCAAGTGTTGGCTGATCTACTGCTGAGGGTAAACACWAATATTGACACCTTTTGTGATCTTTAAACAAAAATCCTGTTTACAGAATTTTCTATAGCCAGAATCAGTTTGTGCTGAACATAATTTGTTAGTTTGTCTAAAATTTGTATTTCTTTTCCATTGTTTTATACTTAAACTGTTGTGAATAAAGATATCGCACCTGCCTTGTGAGTTGACCCTTGTCTAACTAGCTGTTTAACTACATATCACACAATTCAAGGC
Source organism: Salvelinus sp. IW2-2015 (assembly GCF_002910315.2). Taxonomy (NCBI): domain Eukaryota; kingdom Metazoa; phylum Chordata; class Actinopteri; order Salmoniformes; family Salmonidae; genus Salvelinus; species Salvelinus sp. IW2-2015. The sequence goes on along the minus strand of NC_036867.1, from coordinate 35,028,941 downwards.
AAGGGCTGTATCTCAATTGCTTAAAAACGTATTACCTGCTCGTCTCCTCCCTTTGATTGAAACATACTTGACCAGTGGAAGAAATAATGGTGGAAGCTCCTCATTGGGCTGGCTTTCATCTGGTCACGTCTTTCACATCAACCTAGAGGGGTTGAGTAGAGGACACATTTTTGGTTTAGGTTCTGCTCACCTGTTTGTTCATGAGTATATAGATGAGTGGGTTGATGACGGTGCTACTCTTAGCCATGATGGAGGGCACCACGGTCAAGATGGGGGTGATGAGGCCCGGGTGTCCAAAGGTGGCCATCATGGCAATCACGCCGTAGGGCATCCAGCAGAGCAGGTAACACACCACCGTAGTGATCACCATGAACAGGATGTGGAACTCTCTCCGCCGCGCCGCCGACTTACGGATCCGCCCCACCTGAGAGGAAGTGATCATACATGAAGTTGTGCACAAATGTATATGAATGTATAAATGTATGTCCTGAGAGGCCAATCACATAGGAGGATGTAGAAGGACAWACAAGGTCTTGTTCCAATACTTAGAGAAGTGTAATTTCCTTGTAATAGGCTAATCACTGTTTCAATTATTTTAATAATAAAGACTTTCCCTTCCTTCCCTAATTGACTTTAAAATAGGCTATTAAGTGACCTGACAGGACTGGATGAGTGAAGYAGGGTTTCCAGYTCACTACCTTTACCTATCCTGTCATGTCACGTCAGTTATTGCTTGAACTTCAAGGAAGGCAGAGCGCTTTTTTAAAAAGTATTCTAACAGGGCTACGCTTTAGTCATGCAAGTCGAAACACAATCTCATTACCAGGCCAGACCTGTCTGATCTGAGTATTCTGAAACACCTGTAGCCTTAGGATTCATCCCAGCTGAGAAAAAAACAGTCACACTAGGCAACTGCCTAATTATCTAGTCACAAGATGTTTTCTTAATAGGATATTAGTCTTAATTGCAGTGGAGGAAAGGGAACCAAGTGTTTMAWTTTTTTTTTTAAAGGATACTCCATCTGTCCAATTAACACAGTCTTAATCATGTAGAAGTAGTGTTCAGTTTCTCTCTTTGCGCGCACTCGCCTCTCTTCTCTCAATCCTACCAATCTGTAACCACCAACTTCCTTTCCAAGCATCTCAGTCTACAGACCACTGAASACAGGGCATCTTTCTACAGGAAGTCCATATGAAGGAGTAGTACTGAGTGCATATTACATATCTATATATAGATCCAGCATTATGTTATTCATATTGTGGGCAGATAGCCCATTAGCTGTTCTATAAATACATGACTGAACATGCAAGTGTGATTTGGCAGTTAAACTGCAGGATTACCACTGTGGTAGTATGTGCAATTAGACACTTGAATGGTAGCCTAACAATGGATGGTAGCTGCTACCAACTCGGTGTTCTTGCGGTTAGAGTGTCTGCCCTGAGATTGGGAGGTTGAGAGTTTGATYCCCGGCTGAGTCATTCCAAAGACAGTAAAAATGGGACCCGGTGTGTCTCTGCTTGGCACTCGGCATGAAGGAGATCGATTGGAGGTATAGATAGACTAGCGTCCTGTCAGGGAGATGTACATCGAGCTGCCTCATGCTACAGAAACAGGAAAGCTGTTTTGGCAAGCTTGTGCAAGGCTACTTACTCGCGGTGCTTAGTCCTCTGTAATTCAGTGGTGACCGTGCTAGTAATCAGTAATACATTGACTTTGCGGGGGTAGCTGGGTTCACTATGTTAATGTATGTCAAACACATTATTACTTAAACACGGGAGGGTGGAGACACCAGATAACGCTGACTGGGAGAGCGAGATATCACTAGGCAGTGCTTCAGCCTTCTACCCAATAACTGACCGTTTTAACGCTGCAAGTCTTTCTGATTATCAGTGGTTTATCAGCAGCTTCAGACCCTGACCCAACATGCTGATCTGGGGCTTTGCACGAGTAAACTTGACTCTCCTCTGGTTCCTATCGCCTCTGTTCAAGCCTCACTTCTATTGATGTGTTATTGACAGAATCGCACACATGGACTGGCAAATGCACACATCCATGTTGGTTTTAGGTACTGTAAACACCTACCACTTCTACAGATCACTTCTTCACAGGTAGATGATTACAGTTTTCAGAATAAGATGTTTGCGTGAAGAGTAACGAATAAACAGAATATGTGTAGGCTAAACATTGCATGGTGTGTTTGACTTCAAGCCATTTTTCACTTGAACCCATGTGGACAGGTGGGACAGCCCACCTGTTTGACAGCGTAGAGCAGCCTCCCATAGCAGTAGACCATGACCAGCACAGGCAGCCCCAGACAGAARATGAACAGGCAGATGATGTAGGAGTGAGATTGGGGAGTCTGGGATGTCCAGGTGACCGAGCAGCTGGTCCCGGCCCCCTCCAGGCCGTAACTACTCCAGCCCAGCAGGGGGGGCACTGTCCAGAACAGGGAGTAGAGCCAGGAGCCCGCCACRGCCAGCAGAGGCTTGCGGTAGTCGGGGGCCCGCTTGTTGTACACGGTTAAGGTGCTGTAGCGGTCATAGGAGAGGAAGGCCAGCGAGATTAGCGACACAATTCCTGAGAGATGGATAGAGAAAGACAGGGAGGTAGGGAGAGAATGAGAGAGAGAGACAGACAGAGAGAGAGAGAGAGAGAGACAGACCGAGAGAGAGAGAGAACAAGAGGGATGGTGGTATACCGTGATTACCCATTACATGGATTATTGCAAGACAGTCACTGAGACAGTTTATGGTGCACTGGCAGGCTACCCTTTAAAACAGACTAACTGCATGCGTTCTGTTTGGCTTCTCTAAACTGAGCCTTAACACCCAAGTAAACGATCACCTTTGAAGGGGGAACATACGAAATTCCCTATTTTATACGGCYATTTTAAGCAGCCCCATGAACAACATCACAGTGTGCATTAYAGCAATGAAGAAGAATATTGCAGCTCCTGCAATTATGAAAACAGTACTGTAGGTTTCAGTTACATTTTGAAAGCTAACTGCCTTCAGTAGTCGAAGTCCAGTGGGATCTGTGAGAAGTTGTGCACTGTATTATGTTATCAGATAGGAGTGATAAGTCCAGTAATCATATGCATATGGTCCTCTATACTGGATTTCTACACTCTTAGAAAAAAAGATTCCAACACGAACCCTTTTTGGTTCCAGGTAGAACTCTTTTGGGTTCTGTGTAGAACTCTCCGTGGAATGGGTTTTACATGGAACCCAAAAGGGTTCTACCTGGAATCAAAAAGGGTTATCCTATGGGGACGGCCGAAGAACCATTTTGGGTTCTAGATGACAAGTTTTACCGGATAATACTTTAATTTAGCCACTTAAAACCCCCAAACATATCTTATCATTTCAAGGGAAATATCATATGATGCTTGTACGGTATGTGCATGTGCAAATCATCTCAGCCTCCAGTATTTATGTTGCAATTGTTTGTGTCGGGGGGCTAGGGTCATGCTGTTATATCTGGAGTATTTCTCCCTTCTTATCCGGTGTACTGTGTGAATTTAAGTATGCTGCCTCTAATTCACTCTTTTTCTCTCTCTCCTCTCTCTCTTTTGCTCTCTCTCTTTCTCTCGGAGGACCTGAGCCCTAGGACCATGCCTCAGGATTACCTGGCCTGATGACTCCTTGCTGTCCCCAGTCCACCTGGTCGTGCTGCTGCGCCAGTTTCAACTGTTCTGCCTGCGGCTATGGAACCCTGACCTGTTCACTGGACGTGCTACCTTATCCCGGACCTCCTGTTTTGGACGTTCTCTCTACCGCACCWGCTGTCTTTAACTCTGAATGATCGGCTATGAAAAGCCAACTGACATTTACTCCTSAGGTGCTGACCTGTTGCACCCTCTACAACCACTGTGATTATTATTATCTGACCCTGCTGGTCATCTATGAACGTTTGAACATCTTGGCCATGTTCTGTTATAATCTCCACCCGGCAMAGCCAGAAGAGGACTGGYCACYCCTCAGAGCCTGGTTCCACTCTAGKTTTCTTCCTAGGTTCCGGCCTTTCTAGGGAGTTTTTCCTAGCCACCGTGCTTCTACATCTGCATTGCTTGCTGTTTGGGGTATTAGGCTGGGTTTCTGTACAGCACTTTGTGACATCAGGTGATGTAAAAAGGGCTTTATAAATACATTTGATTGATTGATTGATGTTACATGTCTCAAGCCTGCAAAGTATTCTACAATTATAAATACTTGTAAACAGTAAATAAATACTAATATAACACTTACATGATAATAACTTCCTTTATAATTATAAAGTTTAAACAGTGCATTCGGAAAGTATTGGGACACCTTCCCCTTTTCCACATTTTGTTACGTTACAGCCTTGTTCTAAAATKGATTAAATTGTTTATCCCTCAATCTACACACAATACCCCACAATGACAAAGCGAAAACAGGTTTTTAGACAATTTGGCAAATGTCTTACCTTATTTACATAAGTATTCAGACCCTTTGCTATGAGACTCAAAATTGAGCCCAGGTGCATCCTGTTTCCATTGATCATTGCTGAGATGTTTCTACAACTTGGAGTCCACCTGTGGTAAATTCAATTGATTGGGCATGAACTGGAAAGGCACACACCTGTCTATAAGGTCCTACAGTTGACAGTGCATGTCAGAGCAGATACCAAGCCATGAGGTCGAAGGAATTGACTGAATGAATTATACCACAGAAACAAGCTTAGTGAAGTGCGAGCGATTTTTCTTTGAAGCTGAAGTACAAGTACATGCTTCACAGATCACATGACTGTGCATATAGCAATTCCCAACAACTGAAATGGTATAGACTTAAATCTACAGTAAAGGCCCCTGACAGGGCTTGTTTTCACATCACATATCAACCAAATGAGAAATTAATAATCATATGTTGTGTTTTCGCTGTAAAACATTTTTTAAATCGGACACGATGGGTAGATTAACAAGATGTTTATCTTTCATTTGCTGTATTGGACTTGTTAATGTGTGAAAGTTACATATTTCGGAAAAATATTTTTGAATTTCCCGCGCTGCCTCTTCAGCGGAATGTTGTCAGGGGTCCCGCTAGCGGAACGTGTGTCCTAGAAAGGTTAAAGGAGAAAATACCTTTTCCGCTCATATAATATTTCTCACCATCACGGCAACTTATGTGCGTGTGTGTGACTGCGGTRTGTGTGTATAGGGATATTAGGGGTGTGGTGAAATGATGCATTTGCTGCAAATGAGTCATTGCATCACTCCATATATTCCACTGTAATTACTGCGCTATCAGATAGGATTTAATTGACAGCTGATTAAGTGGTTCATATTATGCATTKGGAATAAGACACTSTGAAATGCCTGCAGGGTATTAGCAACATGTACATATGGCTTAATCAAATCCAAAGTTGAGCAACTGAAGTGTCAAAATCCCTCTAATTCCCTACTGATACTCCTATCACTGCCACCAATAACGTAGGTCCATAATCTGTCACAAMAGCTAGTGGTATTCTGTATTCCAGCCTACCCAGAACCGATTSCAGTGAATCACACAATGGATAAACTGAAGAGGTACTGGTTAYAGCAGTGTGTGGATCTTTCTTTTCTTCTGAGATATAATCGAATTATTTCCACACACCTGTAAAAAGGCAACTCGGATGTGCCAGTGCTTTTCCTACAGTGAATCACACAATGGAAAATGTGCCAGATGCTCTCCCGGCTGTGGACGTTTGCTTTCTCCATCAGTTACCTAACCTGTCTATGCTAATGACAACTATTTACAGGGCCCAAACAGGAACCCCCTATGGTCCTCCAGCCCCCTGTATAATGAAGACACACACACACACACACACACACACACACACACACACACACACACACAGAGTAACAAACCCCCTGTCACAGTTACCCTGTCCAGCCAAGAGGACAGTAATCAGCCCAAACTGACTCATCTCTACATGCAGTAGCATGCCCACCCATCTTAATCAACTCGCTCTGTCTTCAGGCCCCTCACACACAACCCCCAGGCACCAACAATTCATGTGATATATTGTATGTTAATAGAAGAACTTGTCAATCATAATTCTAGGTAACAGAAAAAAAATATTTAATTCTAATTCTAGGTAATATTAAAAATATTTAATTATAATTCTATGGTGTGGAATATGATAATTGTGTTCGACAATTGGACATTATAACATTTACATTTAAGTCATTTAGCTGACGCTCTTATCCAGAGCGACTTACAAATTGGAAAGTTCATACATATTCATCCTGGTCCCCCCGTGGGGAATGAACCCACAACCCTGGCGTTGCAAGCGCCATGCTCTACCAACTGAGCCACACGGGACGATAACGATAATGTTATGTCAATGTATAGGTCTTAAAGTTGAAGTCATTGAATAGAAATATAAATTTTGCTTGTATATTGTGGAAGATTAACCATACAGTTGATCTAGGTTCTATCATTTGTTTTTGGAGCGGTAACTGGGAAGCCAGGTGTCTATATCGGCAGTATTCATTATGCTCTCCAATTCCACTGTTACGCTGATGACACACAAATCTATGTTCAATCCAAACCTACCTCTGRCCTCCCCCCACCATCACGCATCAGCTGTTTGAAATAAATCAAACCGTGGAGAAACTCAAAATTAGCACCTTACAAATCCTTGCATGGCTTGGCTCCCTCCTGTCTCTCTSACATGCTACACATCTACACCYCCAACCGCAGCCTTCCATCCTCTGACTCAGGCTTACGGGTCACCCCCCTCACCAGACTACGCTCCATGGGGGATCGCGCMTWCACTCTMTGGMAYTCTCTCACYCCTGAACTCCCCGATTCGGACTCCATCCGAATCTGCAAAAACAACCTTTTCAGCCTAGTATTCAGCCTATAGCGTTTTAAACCGTCTAGCTCTTTTTCTTTTCTTTTTTCTACCTATCGGGTTACAGAGGTCGTTCAAGTAGCCTCTCGATTTGAACTGCCTTCATGAGCTTGACGTTGTTACTGCTGTTGTTTTCCCCCATGTATTAATTATCTTGTTATTTTTGGGGTGCCATGCGCCTTTTGTTGTAATGCACTTTGCTTTTAGTATTGTCGTGTTTATTTGGGCTATTTTATGTTTTACTCCGTACGTGTCTCTAGGTATCTTGAAAGGCACAAACACAATCTATTATTATTATTATATAAAATGCTGTTGCAAATGAAAATGTTGCTGTAGGAAGCTGCTGAGGCTGTTGCTTTAATAAGGACCTCTGAGCCCCGGCTGGTAATCTTTCAACATAAGTCCACAGATTTATCGAGGGGTGAGAAAGCGGTGTGAAATTCAGAAACAGCCTGGCTAAGCTCTGTAGCTCGCAACAGTGGGTACATGCTGCATGCCTGCCATTACAGATTGGATATTCAATCTACTCGGCTCCGCTCCCCAGTTACATTTCTTTGACTCAATCGGTGCAAGGCACAATCACACTCCCTCCTTCGAGGACYAGAGGGCGGAAAAGACGCTACAGCAGCAAGGCCAGTGATTGGCTCTTCCCTCTGGTTGACCCCTAGGGGAGCCGACCTGTCAGTGCAGATGAGGAAGTTCATCCATGTCATTTAACCCTCTTCCCTCCGCCAAGAGACTAGAGAGACAGTCAGACTCAGACCATGGTCCGTTTATCATGCCCAGGTTTCTCATATGCCAATATTCCATAWTRAATTCCATCTAGAAATCTCATAGGAGTCCCTGATTGTATATATAGCAACATTTTCTCTCTTGAGAAACCCCCCTGGCAAATTATACATTATGAATTTCCCAAGGTTTTCATYGATTAATTTGCSYTTTCATTTTTTWATTTGGTATCTCATCAACCTCTGGGTCGCCCTTACAGAGTAATTACATTTTCTCACATGTATCAGAATGTAACTATCTCAACACTATTATTTTCTATAAATAGATCAACAAGAAACAGTGAACCAATACCGATAACTTACCAAACCATAGTATGCATGAGAGCATCCAGTAACTCACACAGACTGAATATATGTGATACATATATCAGTGGGCATTACATACATTCTTAATATATAATTCAATTAGATGTATGGAGTCACAAAGGACATACAGTGCCTTCGGAAAKTATTCAGACCCCTTGACTTTTTCCACATTTTGTTACGTTACAGCCTTCTTCTAAAATTGATTACCGGTACATCGTTTCCCCCCCTCATCAATCTGCACACAATACCCCATAATGACAAAGCAAAAACAGGTACATTTTTTGGTTGCTAATTTATAAAACAAAAAAAACTAAAATGTTGTGGTATATTAGTAGTTATGTTATTTATTAGGTTTAACCAAAGGGGAAAAGTAAGTTGAGTGTTGAAAGAAATAGGTTGCAACTTGAAATCTAGGTTTTTTATTAATCAAATATAACAGTTGGCATTGAATCATATATTTGGTTTCAACAAATGTACCTTTTTTCAATTGAGAAAACCTAACTCATTTACTTGTAAAAAATGTTGGGGTTGATCCAGAGTCATTTTGTACAGTGTACATACTTCCTTCTACACACGTACATCGTTCTACATTTGTATGTCATTCTCCGTACATAGTCACTTTGGGTTTAAATCTAAAGCAGTCATTACACCATGCCTTGAACCATGATGACTTGTGTAATCTCATCTCCCAATCTCCCACCATCTCCATCCCATGTTAGCTCATTTCTGTGAGAGTTATTCCTGCACTCCAGAAGATCCTCCTCTCCTCACAGCATGTTCTAATCTTCAAAGCTCTTTTTAAATCATGTCTATCAGCGCCCCTCCAGATTACTCTCGAAACAGAGATTTGGGCTCTGCCACGCTTGAGCACAGCGGGGAAAAAAAGCCACATTCCAGATAAAGAGAAATGTCTATGGTTGTGCAGATGTTTGTGGATCCCTTCTACTGTTCGGAGGCTGTTTGTTTGGAGAATAGACCTAAAAGTTTGCGGTTGTAGTCTATTTTTGGAGAAGAGTAGATGTCCGGGAGCTGTTTTTGCTTCAGACCTCCATTTTAGGTACTGCTGGGTAGCGGATGGTCGGGAGGCCAGGTTTGGAATGAGGACCCCACTCAACAGCTGTAACCCATTACGTCGCTATCTGCCAAGGGCATAATGACTTTGCATGGAAACCCCTCTTAATTTAACTACCCAAGATGCTTCAGAGGCCCAGGACATCTGTTAATTATTCAACAGTAGTAGCCACAAAAAGTCTAAATTATTGAACATTATATTATATGAAAATGCAAGGTGCGTCCACTTTGCTCAAAGTAAAGTTCCTACATCTATATTGATCTTATAACTAAGAACATATTACTTACCACTGCAGTGCAGTTTGTGTGCACGTCTTCTGCAGAGGGTTTCAACTGTGCACAGTATGGCACATAGAAATATAATATAATTACTCTTCCTGCTTTACTTTGTGGCCGCTGGTCCACCCATCATGGTACATTGACTTCAATGGAGATGCCGGTTCTAGTAAGTTTATTTCTATGGTATCCCACCACCACCACAGAGGTTGAGTTCACCTTGGTGGTCCAATAGTGACAGCCAGCGGACAGGGGGCTGGATGGCAGTTCTTTGCCAGGGGAGTAGTATATGGACTTGTAGGTGAGAAAAATGTCTGTCCCCTTCACTGTGTCATTGTGGAATGGGCTGCTGTTCTGGAGAACTCACACCTATATCGGGAACATTTTGTCCACTAAAAGGACAGGGTGTGAAATGAATGTGGTTTGGAGTGATAGATAAAACAATTTGACATCCACACTATTATGCTCCAATAGAGGGAAGCATTGGTATAATCCAAATTGCAGTAGTGTAACCCTTCTCAAATACTCATATTCAAATCAAAATCACATTTTATTTGGCTTTAAAGCTGCCCTATGGCAGGTCACTATGTTGCCACCTGTGCTAAAAACACGCTCTGAGGGGAAGCTGGTCACAGGAATGCACACGTAGCGCTTTGCCAGGTCGGTGACTTCGGGAGTTTTATGGGGTGGATCTTCCACCAGTCCAGTGGATTGGTTTCACTGTCAGCATCAGGAGACTGGAGGTAGAAGCTGAGTTCCTTTTCTACCAGCTGGATTTCAGTAAGACCTGTGGTGGTGGAGCATGGCTTTTTGAAAAAACTGCCCACTTTTTAGCTGTCAGTTGTGGTGAAGCAGCAGCAGCAATGTCTCCCTGTGCTGGGCTTGGGTATTCATGTCCCTCATTGACCATCTCTGAGACAGCTCTTGCTTTTATGTGGCCCACCTTCTCCTCTTTGATGTAATTGTGTTTTAAACCGAGGGTCGACCAACAAGGATAAGTCCAGGAGGTCATCATATTTCTCATTCAGATAGTCCATGACTATCGTTTTGATGGTTTGGGTGAGCTCTGTTTCTATACCAGGCTGTGTCAAAGACTCCAGCCACCCATGTCATAGACTGGTTTCTCTGCTACCGCAAGGCAAGCGCTACCGGAGCGCCAAGTCTGGTACCAAAAGGCTCCTGAACAGCTTCTACCTCCAAGCCATAAGACTGCTGAACAGTTAATCAAATGGCTACCCAGACTATCTGCATTGATCCCCTTTTTCTTGCACTGGCTCTATGCACACATGGTACACTAACATTCCAACACACACAGGTGTAGTACTGGCTTCAGGTAAGACACACTGACATAAGACTCACCAGACAGAGCATCTGTGAATTCTAGGAGTGGGGTCAATGCCTGGTTGATGGACTCAATAACATCTATATCTGTGTAGGTGGGAGCTAAGTGCTGAGTCTTCTTGTCACTGGACAAGACCTGTGAAATGGCTTTCTCCTGCTCCAGTACTCTTTGCACCATCTGTTGATGTGATCCCCGCCTGGTAGGCGACTGTCACCAACTTTTGCTGGGGTAGGTTGTGTTCTTTTTGAGCAACTGCCAGGTCTCTCTTCTTTTTCCACCAATAGGAAAAGGCACCTACCACTTCCTTACACACTCCAATTGCTCGAGCCACCCGTTTGTCTCTACCCACTGCAAGAGAAATCAAGAGATTTTAATAAAATGTTAAAATCACAATAATCCCTTTTAGTTATGTACAAATGTAATATTTAACTTAATCAGTTGATGAAAAAAATATGCACATTTAGTGTCATCTAACTAATCACTTCAATATACACAACTGACAAGGTTGCTTACCAATGGCCAAGCGCAGACGATGTCAAAAACATTGCAGCCGGGTCCATTTGTTGATTTGAGCGGCCTTCACCACGTTCGCACCACTATCCGTTGTAATGCAGACCTGTCTGTCTTGACTGAGTCCCCAGGAGGCGAGTGTGAATGAGCCCCTCTGCTATAGCTTCACCCGTGTGGTGGTCGGGAAAGTATGATGTTTGAAGGCATTTATTTCGAAGATTCCAGTCTTTGTCAATATAGTGGATAGTGAGGCTCTGATATGCGACTAGACCACAGATCGGTAGTAGCAAAATAGGTCAAATCTGTCTTGAGCTGTTCCTCAACTTTTTCCCTACACTCGACATAGTTTAGGCAGTGCTGTGTGAGAAATGTTTGCGGTCAGGGAGCACGTACCTGGGGTCAATTAAATTGATAAGCCGCTTGAAACCTTCCTTTTCGATTGTGCTAATTGGTAGCATGTTCTTAGCAAAGCAATGCATAATAGCATTTGTGATGTCTTTTCTATGTTTGTTTGTAGGGCATAAACGCTGTCAGTGTTGACTGCTTCGGGCAAACATCCCTAGATTGGCTGGTGCTTGAGAGGCGTTTATCAATACCGTGGCGCAAACTCAAATTTTCTGCATGTTCCAAAGAGTGATTTTGCTTCAGATGGTGAAAAAGGTTTGTCGTATTACCAGACTTGGTAGCCACCTGTCTATGGCACAATTTGCACCGAACATTGCTCTGCTCTTTGTCGGACTTCAAACAGCCAAACCACAAACAGTTGAACCCTTTTTTATCAATAATTTCTTCGTTGGAGGCTGCTCCTTCTCCATGGCTATCACTGCCACTGTTTTCACCTACATCACTAATTGTTTGTGGTTAATAGTGGCTACTCCATCACTCAAGATGCTAAGTGGTTTTTAGTGGGCGTATACCTCTCCACGTGCATATCGTCACTTCTCCGCACTTTCTTGCTGCCTCACAGAGGTGAAATGGACTGCTGTACCTAATTATTCTACATCGACATTATCGAAAATTAATCTCAACGTTTTTATATTGTTATTGAGGGAAGTAATTACCTAGATAATTATTGATATTGATTTATCGCCCAGCCCTATGTAGAACCCTTTCCACATAGAGTTCTACATGGAACCCAAAAGAGTTCTACCTGGAACCAGAAAGGGTTCTCCTATGGAGACAGCCAAATAACCTTTTAGGAAACCTTTTTTCTATGAGTGTAGACTTTACCGTGATATGCTTACTTATCACGATATGCTTACTTATCACGGCTTAACACAATAAAATAACAATAACGAGGCTATTTACAAGGAGTACTGGTACTGATCCTTGACTTTGGCGATGACTTCGGCGATGTCATTTACAAAATAGCCTCCAACACTCTACTCAGAAAATTGGGTGCAGTCTATCACAGTGCCATCCGTTTTGTCACTAAAGCCCCATATACTACCCACCACTGCGACCTGTATGCTCTCGTTGGCTGGCCCTCGCTTCACATTCGTCGCCAAAACCACTGGGTCCAGGTCATCTATAAGTCTTTGCTAGGTAAAGCCCCGCCTTATCTCAGCTCACTGGTCACCATAGCAGCACCCACCCGTAGCACGCGCTCGAGCAGGTATATTTCACTGGTCACCCCCAAAGCCAATTCCTAATTTGGCCGCCTTTCCTTCTAGTTCTCTGCTGCCAATGACTGGAACGAATTGCAAAAATCACTGAAGCTGGAGACTCATATCTCCCTCACTAACTTTAAGCATCAGCTGTCAGAGCAGCTCACAGATCATTGCACCTGTACATAGCACATCTGTAAATAGCCCATCCAACTACCTCATCCCCATATATATATWTTTTTTTCTTCTGGTCCTTCATACCTCAGTATCTCTACCTGCACATTCATCTTCTGCACATCTATCACTCCWGTGTTTAATTGCTAAATTGTAATTACTTCGCCACTACGGCCTATTTATTGCCTTACCTCCCTAATCTTACCTCATTTGCACACACGGTATATAGATTTTTTATATTGTGTTATTGACTGTACATTTGTTTATTCGATGTGTAACTCTGCGTTGTTGTTTGTGTCGCACTGCTTTGCTTTATCTTGGCCAGGTCGCAGTTGTAAATGAGAACGTGTTCTCAACTGGCCTACCTGGTTAAATAAAGCAGATTTAAAAATAATAATAATAATTATGAGTCAATGTGCAGGGGTACGAGATAGTTGGGGTAATTGAGGTACTATGTTCATGTAGGTTTGGGGTAAAAGTGACTAGGCAATCATGATAGATGATAAACAGAGTAGCAGCAGCATATGTAAAGAGTGTGAATGTGTGTGAGTGTGTTTGTGTGGCATCAATATGCATGTATGTGTGTGTGAGCATATGTAGTGTGTATGTGTGTGTTGGAATGTTAGTGTACCATGTGTGCATAGAGCCAGTGCAAGAAAAAGGGGATCAATGCAGATAGTCTGGGTAGCCATTTGATTAACTGTTCAGCAGTCTTATGGCTTGGAGGTAGAAGCTGTTCAGGAGCCTTTTGGTACCAGACTTGGCGCTCCGGTACCACTTGCCTTGCGGTAGCAGAGAAACCAATCTATGACATGGGTGGCTGGAGTCTTTGACACAGCCTGGTATAGAGGTCCTGGATGGCAGGGAGCTCTGCCCCAGTGATGTACACTCTGTTGCACCTTACGGTCGGATGCCAAGGAGTTGCCATACCAAGCGGTGATTCAGCCAGTCAATATGCTTTCAATGGTGCAGCTGTAGAACTTTTTGAGGATCTGAAGATCCATGCTAAAACTTTTCAGCCTCCTGAGGGGGAAGAGGCGTTGTCGTACCATCTTCACAACTGTGCTGGTGTGTTTGGACCATGATAGGTCCTTTGTGATGTGGACACCAAGCACTCGACCCACTCCACTACAGCCCCGTTGATGTGAATGGGGTGTGCTCTCCCCTCCGTTTCTGTAGTCCTGTAGTCCACAATCAGCTCCTTTGTCTTGCTGACGTTGAGGGAGAGGTTGTAGTCCTGGTGTGGCCGATGTGAAATGGCTAGCTAGTTAGCGGTGGTGCGCGCTAATAGTGTTTCAATCGGTGACGTCACTCGCTCTTAGACCTAGAAGTAGTTGTTCCCCTTGCTCTGCAAGGGCCGTGGCTTTTGTGGCGTGATGGGTAATGATGCTTCGTGAGTGACTGTGGTTGATGTGTGCAGAGGGTCCCTGGTTCGAGCCCAGGTTGGGGCGAGGGGAGGGACGGAAGCTATACTGTTACATTGATGCTGTTGWCCCSGATCMSTGATTGYTGCGGAAWRKGAGGAGGTCAAAAGGGGAGTGAGTGTGGCCGATGTGAAATGGCTAGTTAGTTAGCGGTGGTGCGCGCTAATAGTGTTTCAATCGGTGACGTCACTCGCTCTKAGACCTWGAAGTAGTTGTTCCCCTTGCTCTGCAAGGGCCGTGGCTTTTGTGGCGCGATGGGTAACGATGCTTCGTGAGTGACTGTGGTTGATGTGTGCAGAGGGTCCCTGGTTCGAGCCCAGGTTGGGGCGAGGAGAGGGACGGAAGCTATTTTGTTACACTAGCACCACACTGCCAGCTCTCTGACCTCCTCCAAATAGGCTGGCTCATTGGTGATCAGGCCTACCACTATCGTGTTGGCTGCAAACGTAATAATGGTGTTGGAGTTGTGTGTGGCCACGCAGTCATGGGAGCACAGGAGGGGACTAAGCATGCACCCCCGAGGGGCCTACCCTCCCCATGTGTTGTTGCCTACCCTCCCCACCAGGAGTTATTTATAAGGGTTTATAAGTATTTTATAAACTGTTAATTTCTAGTTTGTAGATCTGTAATAAACGGTTGTCATAAACAGTTAACACATTGTTTGAAATGATGTGCTCGTTAGGTGTGCTCGTTAGCTGCTTGCTAAATAATCAGCTCAGAAAATAAGAGCTTGCCTGTGACACAATTACTCCAACAGTTGATATTTCTGAAAAAAATCCATTACCTGATACGTAAACACACCACAGGCCCAGAAGACTCTTCTTCTCTATCTAGCAACTGCAGAGGGTAGCCTAGCAAGCCAACAGCCAGGCAGGGCTATGGCATAATAGGTGCTGGGCTCAGTGCTCTGCTATCCCATGAACAGACTGACCTTCTTATCAACCATCACCACCCCTCAGTCCGTTTTCAAAACACTCGGGTCATGTGATGTCACAAACACTGAGAATTGCCCTAGTTTTGCCCCTCAAACCAGAGACAAATGGGCTGGGCTGAGAGGAATTCTAGCAGGCAGAGATACTCTGAGTCGATATTGAAGGAATTCCCCTTGACCACATCCACAAATTGTGGAAAACAAACATTATTTTCTATTCGACCCCCCCCCGTTGTAAAAGAGCAAACTTCGTAGATGTTTATGTTGTACAGAAATAACAAAACATGCCGAAAAGTTGCTCGTGTTGTTCAATGTACAAGTAAAGCAGGTCAAAAATCACAACCTACTGTTCGCAATGCTCCGACATAGGGAAATATAGCATGCAAGAAGAGCCGCTGATTTTGGGATTGTATATCGATTAGCTCTCTTTAAATGATGATTTATTCGTTTTAGTCTCTGAATCGTTTAATCAAACTTTTTGCCACCAGTTCCTGATATAAGAGGGGATAAAAACGACAAACTGTCTCCTGAATTAGCCTAGTGTGTATGGGCATACACGTCGCCTCAGTGTTGTACTCCTGACTACAGCTGAAAAGAGGCTTTGGCAGACTTATTGCGGAGACAATTTGCTCAAGGTTTTTGTGGTAAAGGGCAATATAGCAGGTTGTAGAACATTGGTGGAATAATATAATCTCACGGTCGTTAGAAGATGTAACAGATTGGCATTTTAAAGAAACAGGACATGGTTATGCATTCTCCTTTTTTGATATTCAATGATAATTAAATGATAATGATATTAAAATCCTGGCCTGCAGTCACTTCTCAATTCCCCTCATGAGTGCACCTTTTGTGGAAAKCTTTGGTGGAAAACCCTATTGAGGGCAATTAGGATTAGTAACAGAATGGCATTTGAAGTAACAGGGCAACCTTATGTATTTGTCCTTTTTTATATGAAATGATATTGAATGATAATAATGATATTCAAAGCCCACCCTCCCTCCTCAATTCCCCTCCTGAGTGCACCTTTTGAAAGTGTGTGAATCCCCATTCCTTCTGCTGAACTTTCATCTCCATTTGATTTACAGTGAGTGAGTCCCACTTCATATGTATTTATACTGTATTCTAGTCAAGGCTCATCATATAACTACTGCTGTACACTGCTTTTCTACTCATATACTGTCCATACACACCATTATATACATATATATTTATGTTCCGGACACAGACATTGCTTGTTCTGATATTTCTTTCTTAATTTCTTTATTTWGATTTTTGGGGGATTATGTACAGTTGAAGTCTGAAGTTTACATACACTTAGGTTGAAGTCATTGAAACACATTTTTTCAACCACTCCACAATTTTCTTGTTAACAAACTATAGTTTTGGTAAGTCAGTTAGGACATCTACTTTGTGCAAGTAATTTTTCTCACAATTGTTTACAGACTAGATTATTTCACTTATAATTCACTATATCACAATTCCAGTGGGTCAGAAGTTTACATACACTATGTTGACTGTGCCTTTAACAGCTTGGAAAATCCCAGAAAATTATGTCATGGCTTTCAAAGCTTCTGATAGGCTAATTGACATAATTTGAGTCAATTGGAGGTGTACCTGTGGATGTATTTCAAGGCCTACCTTCAAACTCAGTGCCTCTTTGCTTGACATCATGGGAAAATCAAAAGAAATCAGCCAAGACCTCAGAAGAAAATGGTAGACCTCCACAGGTCTGGTTCATCCTTGGAAGAAATTTCCAAATACCTGAAGGTACCACGTTCATCTGTACAAACA
Organism: Salvelinus sp. IW2-2015; assembly: GCF_002910315.2. Lineage (NCBI taxonomy): Eukaryota > Metazoa > Chordata > Actinopteri > Salmoniformes > Salmonidae > Salvelinus > Salvelinus sp. IW2-2015. The sequence goes on along the minus strand of NC_036867.1, from coordinate 35,011,863 downwards.
ATAGTACGCAAGTATAAAACACCATGGGACCACGCTGCCGTCATACCGCTCAGGAAGGAGACACATTCTGTCTTCTAGAGATGAACATACTTTGGTGCGAAAAGTGCAAATCAATCCCAGAACAACAGCAAAGGACATTGTGAAGATACTGGAGGAAACAGGTACAAAAGTATCTATGTCCGCAGTAAAACGAGTCCTATATCAACATAACCTGAAAGGCTGCTCAGCAAGGAAGAAGCCACTGCTCCAAAACCGCCATAAAAAAGCCAGACTACGGTTTGCAACTGCACATGGGGACAAAGATCGTACTTTTTGGAGAAATGTCCTCTGGTCTGATGAAACAAAAATAGAACTGTTTGGCCATAATGACCATCGTTATGTTCGGAGGAAAAAGAGGGAGGCTTGCAAGCCAAAGAACACCATCCGAACCGTGAAGCACGGGGGTGGCAGCATCATGTTGTGGGGGTGCTTTGCTGCAGGAGGAACTGGTGCACTTCACAAAATAGATGTTATCATGAGGTAGGAAAATTATGTGGATATATTGAAGCAACATCTCAAGACATCAGTCAGGAAGTTAAAGCTTGGTCGCVAATGGGTCTTCCAAATGGACGATGACCCCAAGCATACTTCCAAGTTGTGGCAAAATGGCTTAAGGACAACAAAGTCAAGGTATTGGAGTGGCCATCACAAAGCCCTGACCTCAATCCTATAGAAAATTTGTGGGCAGAACTGAAAAAGCATGTGCGAGCAAGGAGGCCTACAAACCTGACTCAGTTACACCAGCTCTGTCAGGAGGAATGGGCCAAAATTCACCACACTTATTGTGGGAAGCTTGTGGAAGGCTACCCGAAACGTTTGACCCAAGTTAAACAATTGAAAGGAAATGCTACCAAATACTAATTGAGTGTATGTAAACTTCTGACCCACTGGGAATGTGATGAAAGAAAGAAATGCTTAAATAAATCATTCACTCTACTATTATTCTGGCATTTCACATTCTTAAAATAAAGTGGTGATCCTAACTGACCTAAGACAGGGTATTTTTACTAGGGTTAAATGTCAGGAATTGTAAAAAACTGTGTTTAAATGTATTTGGCTAAGGTGTATGTAAACTTCCGACTTCAACTGTATGTATTGTTAGGTATTACTGCACTGTCAGAGCTAGAAACAAACATTTCGCTGCACCTTAACGTCTGCAAAATATGTGTTCACAACCTATACAATGCATTTGATTTGGGTTATAAATAATATACTTTTTTGTAGGGGCAAATCAAGTGTCAAAATGTAAAGTGGAAATTACAATTTTTAGAAGCATTTTTAAAACGTGAATAAACTACAAGTTTGCAGGAAATTCCCTGCTACAAAAGGGTGATCAAATTAAGATCCTACATCTGTAGCCCTGAATCCACTTCCATTCCACTAAACAATTTCACACACACTGCATAGCATCACAGACAAAAAGCTTCCAATATCTGGGTCTAGACAGATTCATTGAAGATATCTCTAAAGTACAGTGAGATAACTAACATCATCACGCTGGCAGAATGGGTCTCTATTTTTCTCTCCCTCTCTTTCTGTTCCACTTGGCAGTGAGAGTACAGAAGCAATGATTTCACACGTCAGAGGAGTCACAACTAAACTGTCTGTGGGGCACAGATGTAACTGCTGACAACACACTATCCATAAGACAATTCTGCTGTATGTGTGACATCGGGAACAATAGTGGGCTAACCCAGTCATGTGGCACGTGGGAGATCTGAAAGTGGAAGTCCATCACTTCGCTCCAATAATGTAATCTCTGTACTACACCTTTCATCGGCAACATTATCTGATAAAAAATTACCTATAGACAGACTAACAATAGTACGCAAGTATAAACACCATGGGACCACGCTGCCGTCATACCGCTCAGGAAGGAGACACGTTCTGTCTTCTAGAGATGAACGTACTTTGGTGCGAAAAGTGCAAATCAATCCCAGAACAACAGCAAAGGACCTCCAACCCGGTTCCTGGAGAGTTAAACGTTCTAGCGCAGCTGATTCTGATTATTAGCAGGTTGATAAGGTGAATCAACTCTTTGGCACAATGATTTCTTTAAACGCATTGATGAGACATCGAGGCTTTGATTGTGTAATTGTGAGAAAAAATATATAGTTACTTTGGTGACTATTTTGTTACGTAACAGTTTACTAAACTCACCGAAACAAGAGTTGGCGAAGCCGTACCACATGCACCCGTGCTTCCCGTACAGCCAGCGTGCTTGTAGACTGGATGCGAAGCTGAGCGTGGTGCCACAGAGGCACACCAGCATGTCACTCACGCTGATGTTCAACAAAAGCATGTTAACAGGAGTCCGCAGAGTTTTGAACTTAATAAACAGGATCAATACCACCAGGTTATTGATGAAACCAAAAATCATAATAGATCCAAGGAAGACGGACATAACATGGTGTCCCGTCCGTGACAGTCTTTTCGCCGGGGGCTCGTTCCATTCTTGATCCAGAGAGCTCAATGGATCGTCGATGCTTCCATTAGAGCTGAAGTTTAAATTAGCCACCTCGGTATACATCGTTTTCAGTGATCCACATTCGAGAATGTCTCACATGGAGATACAATTATAATATTTCTACCGTCAATGAACTACAATAGGCTACAGCATCACGTTTTCAATTGGCAATATCAACTGCCGACGGAGTTGTAGGCTAGAGGTGGTCGTATAGAGCCCACCGTAAAAAAACTTTAACTTCATTTTTCCGAACATGAATCCAGACTCAAGCCTTCCTCAGGAGGTGCAGAACAGGCTAATTCCGCTTGGAAACTGTAGTAGACAATTATGGTGTTGCAATTTGGAGTTGAAAATCATGTATAATGCCAATAGAAATAATAATGATAAAAGGATAATAATCAACAATAATAGTCACTAATATCCGATCAATCCAGATTAATCCAAATTTGCGTGAAATAAAACTAGTCGAAGCCTTATAATAAGATTATTATTATAAGGTGAATATAGTTGGCTTGTCTCTCTACAAAAGCTATGGCACAGACGAATGCAAGCCAATGGTACTTCTCTTCTCATAGCTCCACCACATTCAGATTAGAATGCATAGACTGAGCGCGTTTACTTGGCTGGCCTCCCTTTAGTAGCGCCGATGGGTTGCGCTAATCTGTCGTGAAGGCGACTAGAGTGTAACATAATGACGCAATAAAAAAGCTATCGCCTACCAAGCAATGAGAAAAAGCATTGTAGCCTCCCCCTTGTGAGTTGATATAACTCACTTATTCCCTGATAGGTGAGTCATTTCTGAGATCTATCACGCAAACAAGTCGAAGGGGGACAAGCCCCTGGTAKCTTATTTTATGGTGGGTAAACAGGGACTTCAACTACCAGTGGTCATTATGAATGATAACACTAAACTAACTCCATTCCTATTGAATTTATTAAAGAAGTTATTTAAACAAATGACACAAACCCAAAAGTGGGAGTTTGTTTGCAAAATTACATAGAATGGTGTTTCATGTTTCATGTGATTGTTTTCATTTTGGAGCTGAAAAATGGGAAATTCCCAAGGAAAGTGTAAAAAAAGACTGCCCTTTCATAGGTGATCATCAGGGGATTGAGTTCAACCACAACTCTATCTCTGCGATTCGGCTTTACTTGAACATGAAGGACATGGATTCTCACACTGATGTTCCCTCCCTATTCCACATAATATTAAGTTTACTGTTTACTGTTCCCTGCTTCCCTATAATCGTTGTAGAATGATGAGCAATGCAGCAATGCAGCAATGCAGCATATAGTATATTGTAGCCTATGACACTTCCAAGACAGTTCAAGTCTTTCAGCAGATATAGCACAATCACAGAACATTATAAATACTTTAGGGAAAGAATTTAAGGAAAGATTTTAAAAGTTCACAATAAGTAGTGTTGACTCATAAACCCTTTTGGAAAAACCACATGATTTCACAAGTGGAAAATCACATGATGTTTTGCAAATGTTAAATTTGTTACACATGTCAAATGAATTTTCACATAACCTTTCACATGTGAAATCAGAAACACTTCATATGTGATAATAGTTCACGCGGTGCCCTGTCGTTAAGATGTCCTCAGAACGTCACGCAGTGTTTTCAACTTACATATTTGACCCACAGGATTACATTGTGTATGTTTTTTTATACAATAATTGTTGTTCAGCATGTCCTCACCTGGGATTTGAACTCACGACCTCTTGGTTCATGGCATTCCRATCTAATTGCACCTGTATTCCTACACGTTGAACTTCAAAGTAAATCTCAGCTTTGTTAAAAAGACACTCAAGAAAAACGATTATATTTATCAAAGTGATTCAGGAGTAACATTAAAACAATATTCCCCACCAACATTAGACAACTACACAGAAAACCCTCGAAATGCTGAAATAAATCAATTAAATCCATGATGAGAGAATAGTCCGTTTAATAACTGATAACTAAGATAGCAGTGCAGATGGCACTCTTTTGCTAAGTGCAAAGATGTATTATAGGTCAAGAATCTTTAGAGGACTTTTATGAATGCAACAGACTTTGTGGCACAGCAGAAATATCAACATATCCCAAATCCAGAGGTTGTGAGTTCAAATCCCAGGTGGGGTCATATTGAAAAAGTCAGTACTAAGTGATCATGTCAAATGTCATCATTTTGATTAAAGATGTTTACGCTATTTTAGCTGAACAGCGCACCACTTACCTTAAACCCCCCCATACCATTTCACTACTTCCCTTACAAAAAACACATGTGCAATGTGCAGTTTTCATGTGAAGATGACATTTTCACATGAAAACAAGAGACACGAGGTCAGTTGTTCAAACCATATGTTCACCTGTATTACATTTGGAGTTCACATATTAACACCACCTTTCACATGAAGGATAATAACATGTTTTCACCTCACATGAAATTTGCAGTTTTACATGTGAAAAACGTTCACATGTGAAAATTGAAYTTGCACTTTCWCATGTAAAAATGTTTTCACATGTGAAARTCTAACTCTCACATGTGGAATTGCATTTTCACATGTGAAAAACATTCACATGACAATCGAATTTGCAGTTTTACATGTGAAAAATGTTCAAAAGTTGTCAGGTGTAGTTTCATAATATTATATTCAAATGCTGCATCCCCATGTTGTCACATTTATTTCACGTGTAAATTCATGTTATCACATGTTGCTTTTACATGTTGTCACATGTTATCACACTAACTAGTTATATGACCGAGTTCAAACGTATAGCGAACACCTTTTCACAGGCTGCAAAATGTACTATAGTTTTCATCAGACACACATCCATGCTGGTCGATGGTACTCAATACTTTTTGTACAGCACAGCKCTGCCAAGTTACAGACGCTCCCCCTCTCATGTCTTATTGCTTTAATAATATCTTCCTGTTCTTGTTCTTCTTCATCACCATCACCACCATCCTCATCATCACCACCACATCAATATCCTTCACCAAACGATCTTCCCTGGCGACTTAAAAATAATCAAATCAATGTTTATTGGTCACGTACACAGATTTGAAGGTGTTACAGCAGTGGAGCGAAATGCTTATGTTACTAGCTCCAACAGTGCAGTATAATGTCTCACAAATAGAATACAAATACACAAATAATAAAAAGATGAACTCAAGAAATGACAGAATGGGTCTAATCAACAACCCTGAGTAGATATATTAGAGTGAGCATGTGTCAGAATCCAGAATATAAATACGTGGTGTGTATAAACAGCATGTAAGTAAGGCAGCTCCTAGCATCTTGCCATTTACCAAAATGGCAGTCAAGGAGAAGTAGTGCAGTGCTTCATCATCGTCATTACCACCATCGCCACCACCATCATATTCATCACCACATCATCATCCTTCTCCACTAAGTCGACAGTCTCTTCGCTGACAATGTGAAACAGCTCTGAGCGTCTTCCAATTTACCAACTTGGCAGTGAAGGAGAAGTGGTACGGCGCGGTGCGTCTTCCTGTGTCCTTGCCACCACCAGACCCTGTTAGTCAAGGATTTATGCTCGCGCTGGCCGTGTCGTTTATGTCTAGTCACGCTCCTGTAATCACGCTGATATTTATGGATAAATTCCTCTGTTGAAGGCCTSTAACTCATAATGCATTGATTAACCTTGTACAAATCAAATCAACTCAAAGTGTATTTGTCACGTACAGAGATTAGCAGATGTTAAAGCAGGTGCAGCGAAAGGCTTTTGTTTCTAGCTCCAGCAGTGCAGTATAATGTCTAAAAGTACTAATACACAAATAATCCCAAGAAAAAAAAGGATTTAAAAAAAGAAGAAGAAACAAGAGATTAAGAAATATCTGAAAGAGCAATATCAGAGTCTGGGATATACATATGTGGTGTGTATAGACAATATATAAGTAGGAATAAGGTACACCATGGCCAAAAGTATGTGGACACCCCTTCAAGTTAGTGTAACTGTACTGTACTCCATATTAATGCCCATGATTTTGGAATGAGATGTTCGACGAGCCATGTGGTGTACAACAGTTGTTATATAGGATGAGTTATGTYGAGACTACAATATGCATGTACATATAAAGTGAGTAATCAATTAGCTTACATTTTCAGAGATCAAATTACATTTCAACAGAATAATGTTGCAAGAATGCTAATCTTATCTGTTTCTTATTTACATTTTAGTCATTAGGTAGACACTGCATCACTACAGACCCTAGTTCGATCCCGGACTGTATCACAACCGTCCGCAATCGGGAGTCCCATAGGGTGGTGCACAATTGGCCCAGCGTCGTCCGGGTAAGGGGAGGGTTTGGCTGGGGTAGGCCGTCATTGTAAATAATCATTTGTTCTTAACTGACTTGCCTGGTTAAATAATTAAAAATATATATTATATCAGATGCCCTGGCGATCTCCTCAGCCAGATCCTTAGACGTCCATGCACACACACCTCCTTGGCCATAATCGTCCCCTACCTCCACCTTCACTTTCGGATTCCCTCAAAGCATTTTCAACCCCCGTTCTCCACAAAACATTAGCTAGCCACGGTAGTCAGCTAGCTAGCTGGCTAACTTTTATCCACGTTTTTAGTTCTGACACCAATGTAATKACCTGGCTAGATCATAAATTAACAATTGTCCAGACAGAGGAATGAGTTTACGAATTCCCGGTTTATTAACCCAACTCAACATGAGATTATCAATATATCCTTACACAGTGCTGTTATCGTCATGAAGCTATTAAGGCTCAACATCAGGCAAACCTTAGAAAATTAATTGAATAGGGTCCAATAACATTTTGTGAAAACAGTCTTTGAATGAAAAGAGCTCTGTTTGAGCACAGGATGTGTGGGATGAAAAAAATGTCACTCACCATTTGTCAATATCATGTGCTTATTACAGGTATTGTCCCTTAGGSAGTATGATTGTTGTACCCTCTGGAAAGAACATTGATGTTGCGTTCGGTTGAGAGAATATATCTTCTCCCTTTTCACCCTTATTTTGAYAGGGAGTCATGCTGAGACCAAGGTCTATTTCACAGATGAGCCCTGGATACACACCATTACACACGAGCAAACATCAATATTCACTTCAATATACGAAAAGCAAAACACAATCATAGAAAACAAACACATTYTTCAGTAAAAAGATCCTCAATCATCCTTCTCAGTCAATCCAGATGCTTYTAAGCGGGAACAYGATCAATGAGGGCACCATCCAATGTACACACACTATACAGTTGAAGTCGGAAGTTTACATACACATAGGTTGGAGTCATAAAACTAGTTTTTCAATCATTCCACAAATGTCTTGTTAACAAACTATAGTTTTGGCAAGTCGGTTAGGACATCTACTTTGTGCATGACACAAGTAATTGTATTGTTAGGTATTACTGCACTGTCAGAGCTAGAAACAAACATTTCGCTGCACCTTAAACGTCTGCAAAATATGTGTTCACAACCTATACAATGCATTTGATTTGGGTTATAAATAATATACTTTTTTGTAGGGGCAAATCAAGTGTCAAAATGTAAAGTGGAAATTACAATTTTTAGAAGCATTTTTAAAACGTGAATAAACTACAAGTTTGCAGGAAATTCCCTGCTACAAAAGGGTGATCAAATTAAGATCCTACATCTGTAGCCCTGAATCCACTTCCATTCCACTAAACAATTTCACACACACTGCATAGCATCACAGACAAAAAGCTTCCAATATCTGGGTCTAGACAGATTCATTGAAGATATCTCTAAAGTACAGTGAGATAACTAACATCATCACGCTGGCAGAATGGGTCTCTATTTTCTCTCCCTCTCTTTCTGTTCCACTTGGCAGTGGAGAGTACAGAAGCAATGATTTCACACGTCAGAGGAGTCACAACTAAACTGTCTGTGGGCACAGATGTAACTGCTGACAACACACTATCCATAAGACAATTCGCTGTATGTGTGACATCGGGAACAATAGTGGGCTAACCCAGTCATGTGGCACGTGGGAGATCTGAAAGTGGAAGTCCATCACTTCGCTCCAATAATGTAATCTGTACTACACCTTTCATCGGCAACATTATCTGATAAAAAATTACCTATAGACAGACTAACAATAGTACGCAAGTATAAACACCATGGGACCACGCTGCCGTCATACCGCTCAGGAAGGAGACCACGTTCTGTCTTCTAGAGATGAACGTACTTTGGTGCGAAAAGTGCAAATCAATCCCAGAACAACAGCAAAGGACCTCCAACCCGGTTCCTGGAGAGTTAAACGTTCTAGCGCAGCTGATTCTGATTATTAGCAGGTTGATAAGGTGAATCAACTCTTTGCACAATGATTTCTTTAAACGCATTGATGAGACATCGAGGCTTTGATTGTGTAATTGTGAGAAAAAATATATAGTTACTTGGTGACTATTTTGTTACGTAACAGTTTACTAAACTCACCGAAACAAGAGTTGGCGAAGCCGTACCACATGCACCCGTGCTTCCCGTACAGCCAGCGTGCTTGTTAGACTGGATGCGAAGCTGAGCGTGGTGCCACAGAGGCACACCAGCATGTCACTCACGCTGATGTTCAACAAAAGCATGTTAACAGGAGATCCGCAGAGTTTTGAACTTAATAAACAGGATCAATACCACCAGGTTATTGATGAAACCAAAAATCATAATAGATCCAAGGAAGACGGACATAACATGGGTGTCCCGTCCGTGACAGTCTTTTCGCCGGGGGCTCGTTCCATTCTTGATCCAGAGAGCTCAATGGATCGTCGATGCTTCCATTAGAGCTGAAGTTTAAAATAGCCACCTCGGATACATCGTTTTCAGTGATCCACATTCGAGATGTCTCACATGGAGATACAATTATATATTTCTACCGTCAATGAACTACAATAGGCTACAGCATCACGTTTTCAATTGGCAATATCAACTGCCGACGAGTTGTAGGCTAGAGTGGTCGTATAGAGCCCACCGTAAAAAAACTTTAACTTCATTTTTCCGAACATGAATCCAGACCAAGCCTTCCTCAGGAGGGTCAGAACAGGCTAATTCCGCTTGGAAACTGTAGTAGACAATTATGGTGTTTGCAATTGGAGTTGAAAATCATGTATAATGCCAATAGAAATAATAATGATAAAAGGATAATAATCAACAATAATAGTCACTAATATCCGATCAATCCAGATTAATCCAAATTTGCGTGAAATAAAACTAGTCGAAGCCTTATAATAAGATTATTATTATAAGGTGATATAGTTGGCTTGTCTCTCTACAAAAGCTATGGCACAGACGAATGCAAGCCAATGGTACTTCTCTCTCATAGCTCCACCACATTCAGATTAGAATGCATAGACTTGAGCGCGTTTACTTGGCTGGCCTCCCTTTAGTAGCGCCGATGGGGTTGCGCTAATCTGTCGTGAAGGCGACTAGAGTGTAACATAATGACGCAATAAAAAAAGCTATCGCCTACCAAGCAATGAGAAAAAGCATTGTAGCCTCCCCCTTGTGAGTTGATATAACTCACTTATTCCCTGATAGGTGAGTCATTTCTGAGATCTATCACGCAAACAAGTCGAAGGGGACAAGCCCCTGGTATCTTATTTTTATGGTGGGTAAACAGGGACTTCAACTACCAGTGGTCATTATGAATGATAACACTAAACTAACTCCATTCCTATTGAATTTATTAAAGAAGTTATTTAAACAAATGACACAAACCCAAAAGTGGGAGTTTGTTTGCAAAATTACATAGAATGGTGTTTCATGTTTCATGTGATTGTTTTCATTTTGGAGCTGAAAAATGGGAAATTCCCAAGGAAAGTGTAAAAAAAGACTGCCCTTTCATAGGTGATCATCAGGGGATTGAGTTCAACCACAACTCTATCTCTGCGATTCGGCTTTACTTGAACATGAAGGACATGGATTCTCACACTGATGTTCCCTCCCTATTCCACAATAATATTAAGTTTACTGTTTACTGTCCCTGCTTCCCTATAATCGTTGTAGAATGATAGCATGCAGCAATGCAGCAATGCAGCATATAGTATATTGTAGCCTATGACACTTCCAAGACAGTTCAAGTCTTTCAGCAGATATAGCACAATCACAGAACATTATAAATACTTTAGGGAAAGAATTTAAGGAAAGATTTAAAAGTTCACAATAAGTTATGTTGACTCATAAACCCTTTTGGAAAAACCACATGATTTCACAAGTGGAAAATCACATGATTTTTGCAAATGTTAAATTTGTTACACATGTCAAATGAATATTTCACATAACCTTTCACATGTGAAATCAGAAACACCTTCATATGTGATAATAGTTCACGCGGTGCCCTGTCGTTAAGATGTCCTCAGAACGTCACGCAGTGTTTTCAACTTACATATTTGACCCACAGGATTACATTGTGTATGTTTTTTTTATACAATAATTGTTTCAGCATGTCCTCACCTGGGATTTGAACTCACGACCTCTTGGTTCATGGCATTCCAATCTAATTGCACCTGTATTCCTACACGTTGAACTTCAAAGTAAATCTCAGCTTTGTTAAAAAGACACTCAAGAAAAACGATTATATTTATCAAAGTGATTCAGGAGTAACATTAAAACAATATTCCCCACCAACATTAGACAACTACACAGAAAACCCTCGAAATGCTGAAATAAGTCAATTAAATCCATGATGAGAGAATAGTCCGTTTAATAACTGATAACTAAGATAGCAGTGCAGATGGCACTCTTTTGCTAAGGGCAAAGATGTATTATAGGTCAAGAATCTTTAGAGGCACAGGCAGAAATATCAACATATCCCAAATCCAGAGGTTGTGAGTTCAAATCCCAGGTGGGTCATATTGAAAAAGTCAGTACTAAGTGATCATGTCAAATGTCATCATTTGATTAAAGATGTTTACGCTATTTTAGACTGAACAGCGCACCACTTACCTTAAACCCCCCCATACCATTTCACTACTTCCCTTACAAAAAAACACAATGTGCAATGTGCCGTTCATGTGAAGATGACATTTTCACATGAAAACAAGAGACACGAGGTCAGTTCAAACCATATGTTCACCTGTATTACATTTGGAGTTCACATATTAACACCACCTTTCACATGAAGGATAATAACATGTTTTCACCTCACATGAAATTTGCAGTTTTACATGTGAAAAACGTTCACATGTGAAAATTGAATTTGCACTTTCACATGTAAAAATGTTTTCACATGTGAAATCTAACTCTCACTGTGGAATTGCATTTTCACATGTGAAAAACATTCACATGACAAATCGAAATTGCAGTTTTACATGTGAAAAATGTTCAAAAGTTGTCAGGTGTAGTTTCATAATATTATATTCAAATTGCTGCATCCCATGTGTCACATTTATTTCACGTGTAAATTCATGTTATCACATGTTGCTTTACATGTTGTCACATGTTATCACACTAACAGTTATATGACCGAGTTCAAACGTATAGCGAACACCTTTTCACAGGCTGCAAAATTTACTATAGTTTTCATCAGACAACACATCCATGCTGGTCGATGGTACTCAATACTTTTTGTACAGCACAGCTCTGCCAAGTTACAGACGCTCCTAAGACAGGGAATATTTACTAGGATTTAATTGTCAGGAATTGTGAAAAACTGAGTTTAAATGTATTTGGCTAAGGTGTATGTAAACTTCCGACTTCAACTGTATATACAAAAGAATGTGGCCACATTTCTACCCTGCTAGAGCTGGCCCCGTCAACTGTAAGTGCTGTTATTGTGAAATGGAAATGACAAGGAACAACGGCTCAGCCACAAGCTCACAGAACGGRACCACCAAGTGCTGAAATGTTCAGCGTCTGTCCTCAGTTGCAATACTCACTACCGAGTTCCAAACTGCCTCTGGAAGCAAAGTCAGCACAAAAACTAAGCCGCACACAAGCCTAAGATCACCATTCGCAATGCCAAGCGTCGGTTGGAGTGGTGTAAAGCTCCAAATATACGAAAAGCAAAACACAAATCATAGAAACAAACACATTTTTCAGTAAAAACCTCGAATCATCCTCTCAGTCATCCAGAATGCTTACTAAGCGGGAAACATGTCCAATGGGGCACCATCCAATGTTACACACACTATACAGTTGAAGTCGGAAGTTTACGATACACATAGGTTGGAGTCAAAAAACTAGTTTTTCAATTATCAACAATGTCTGTTAACAAACTATATTTTGGCAAGTCGTTAGGGACATCACTTGTGCATGACACAAGTAATTTTTCTAACAATTGTTTACAGACAGATATTTCACTTATATTTCACTGTAGTTACAATCCACGTAGGTCAGAAGTTTACATACACACGTTGACTGTGCTTTTAAACAGCTTGGAAAATTCCAGAAAAAAATTATGTCATGGCTTTAGAAAGCTTCTGAAAAGCTAATTGACATAATTTGATCAATTAGAGGTGACCTTGTGGATGATTTCAAGCCACACTTCAAGATCAGTGCCTCTTTGCTTGACAGTCATGGGAAAATCAAAGAAATCCACAGTAAAACTAGTCCTATCATCAACATAACCTTGAAAGCCGCCTCAGCAAGAAGAAGGTCACTGCTCTAAAACCGCCATAAAAACAAGCACTACGGTTTGCAACTGCACAGGGGACAAAGATTGTTTACTTTTTGAGAGAAATGTCCTCTTTTTATGGTCTGATGAAACAAAAATAGAACTGTTTGGCCATAATACCATCGATTATGTTCGAGGAAAAGGGGGCGGGCTTGCCAAGCCAAGAGAACACCACCTAACCGTGAGGCACGGGGATGGCGCGATCATGTTGTGGGAGTGCTTTGCTGCAGAGAAACTGGTGCAACTTCCCAAAATAGATGGCATCAGAGGTAGGAAAATTATGTGATTATTTGAAAGTTAAACTCTCAAGACATCATCAGAAGTTAAAAGCCTTGGTCGCAATATGGTCTTCCAAATGGACGATGGACCCAAGCATACTTCCGAAGTTGTGGCAAAATGGCTTAAGGACAACAAAGTCAAGGTATGGAGTGAACCATCTCAAAGCCCGACCTCAATCCTAGTAGAAAATTTGTGGAAGAACTGAAAACCGTGTGAGCAAGGAGGCCTACAACCGCTGGACTCAGTTACACCAGCTCGGTCAGGAGGATGGGCCAGAAGTTCACCCAACTTATTGTGGGAAGCTTGTGGAAGGGCTACCCGAAACGTTTTTGACCCAAGTTAAACCATTGAAAGGCGAATGCCTACCAAATACCAATTGATGTATTGTAAACTTCTGACCCACTGGGAATGTGATGAAATAAATCTTCTCTCTACTATTATTTCTGACATTTCACATTCTTAAAATTAAGTGGTGATCTAACTACCTAAGACAGGAATATTTACTTAGATTTATTGTCAGGAATTGTGAAAACTGAGTTAATGTATTTGCTAAGGTGTATGTAAACTTCCGACTTCAACTGTATATAAACAAAAGAATGTGAGCACATTTCTACCCTGCTAAGCTGCCCCGTCAACTTAAGTGCTGTTATTGTGAAATGGAAATGACAAGGAACAACGGCTCAGCCACAAGCTCAGCAGAACGAACCACCAAGTGCTTGGAAAAATGTTCAGCGTCTGTTCTCGTTGCAATAAACTCACTACGAGTTCCAAACTGCCTCTGGAAGCAAAAGTCAGCACAAAAACTAGCCCGCAACAAGCCTAAGATCACCATTCGCAATGCCAAGCGCGTTGGAGTGTGTAAAGCTCGCCCTT